>NC_142165.1:81638575-81938843 GCF_029865625.1 Vigna umbellata | reverse complement strand
ATCAATGTAATAAAGACCCTATTATCAATTAGAAAATAAAACCAATGATAAACAGTTAACAAGATGCTAGCATGGTACTAATATGCAGATAATAAGTGAAATTTCACCTGATTGTTTCCCTTTGTTGACCCTCATCATCCAGCATAATCAGCTTTGGTGGAGAGTTAAAAACGTATTGAACTTTTACTGATGGAAATTGATCTTTTTCCTCTTCAATAAAGCTAACAACTTCAGGGTAGAAAACAAGTTTTCTCATGCAGACCTCCAGCAAAGCTCCAGAGTACGTAATCTAAAAGTTTAAATAATTAATGACAATGTCTACCTTTCACCTCTTTGTTGTGTGTGTTGGGGAGGGGGGAAAATTGTGGTGTTGAAATCACAAAATAATTGGAGCTGCTGAAAAGACAAGCTCGTGAAGCATTATGGTTTTTATTTTTGCAAATATAAAAATCTCCACATAATACCACCTTATTCTCAAGTTGTTACATGTTTTCTAGATGTTGTGAAGGAAATGACAAACGCAACGTTCAGATGCTTTCACTATTCTGACCTTTTGGTAATCATCGGTAAAACTTATCAATTACAAGTGCAAACACAAAATAAATCAAACACCAGGTCAGATCATGTCTGTGTAAAAAAAATATTTCTAGTTTTCATTTCCCCCTAATTACTAATAATTACAAAAAAGTTTCAGTATTATGTTTTTGTTTCTTATGTTCAAACAATCGGTTAAAAATCATTTTGCTATATTCAGTACTTCCCATAAAAACATTTAGAGACAGAAAAGAAAGTGGGTAAAAGGTGACTTCATTCTAAAGCATTAAAAATAAGAATGAAAACAGAAAAAAGGATTTATTCACACCAAACAGGTCCTTAATTTTTTCACTTTCACTTAACCTCAACAGACACAAATTTCTTTAGAAGATTGATGTAGTAATGGTAAGCTGCATATTTATATAATTTGCAACCAGGTTATTTTAGGTCTAAAAATTCATTTCAATCACAAGAAAAACTAGTAAATAATTGTCGAGATCACAAAGCAAGCGATCACGTTGTCCAACCAAAACGAATCATACCTTGGTAGTGGCATCATCGGAGTCTTCCGTGCAACACTTGAGACAATCCGATACCAACTCTGCAAGGGAATTTCAAGCTTAGAACTATTCTTGTGCTAACTCTGACAGAACCCTAACTAACCAATCTGCAACTCTAATCGCGCTTCACCGAGCAACATAATAACAATTAAATTGGAATATATAAAACAAAGAAAAATTGAATTTGAATAATAAGTGATTGATTGAGAGAGAGAGATCGGAATGTATTGACCTTCGTCTTTGACGTACTGGGAGAGAGTGTTACAGTCAGAGCACAAGGCAAGTCCAGTGAAACCAAGATTCTCGCATTCTCTCGAACTGAGTTGCTCCGATGACGCACGTAAACTCAACACCGACACCACCATAATGAGGGCAACGCCATAGCCACCCATCAAACCCTTCATCTCTTCCAATCGAACCGGTGACAGTAAGGGAGGTGAAAAGGCTTGGTTCTCTTACTTCAATTATCATGTTAGGGCCATTCTTTTGTTCACCCCATGTTTTCTTCCTGCACCCTCTATTTTCTTAAATACCAATTATACTCTTACTGAAATTAATAAAAATCCAATGTTTGTTGGATTGTTTTGGTTTGTGTCTCGGTGGAGGCAGCTAGGTGGCTTGGTGGTAGTGAGTGCCTATTGTTTGTGGTTCGTAGTTGGCTTAAGTGTGTGGGGTAAGAGGTTTTTACTATATATATTTGATGTGAGTAAGTTGTTTTGGATGTTTGAATTATAGTTTTAGATTGTGCTATTTGTAAAAGAAAATTGGATTACAAAATTTGAAATAAATAAATAAATAAATATTAATTTTATGTATTTTGAGTTGAATCCAAATTGCAAATTTACATTTTATATTAAACAATTCAAGTTCAAATGTGATTTACATTTAAATATTATATAATTTGAAATATAAATTTTTCTAAATTTATAAAGTATTAAATCTCATTTTATGTTATATATTGATAATCCATTATGACATTAGAAGTTATTGAGTTGGTTTGTAATAACTTTAAAAATATAGAGTATTAGAATAAAATATGTGATGAAATAGATAAAATGTCATAAATGAAAGAGTATAATATAATGAGGTATCTAGGGAATGAAGTGTTCGACCAATATCATGATAAGTGTTAATCTTTGTTTCTTGTGTCATCATTTGTCTATCCTTTCCCAGGCTAGATTGTGTTAGAATCATACAACGGAATAATTGTGTTTGGACAAAAACCAAGAGGAGAAAAATTGGTTTCTTTAATGAATTGTGTCTTTTAAAAATTTTCCTATTTTATTAAAGAGAGATTAACCAATAACCACACTTACAATAAGAGAATAAAGTTAAGGTTTAGAAAACATCTCTTCAAGACAAGAGATGTACAACACATTCCTTGAATCACACAAAGAATGAAAACACTTCCTTTAAAACACACAAAGGATGATCATTTTTTTTCTAGCAATAGAAACAACACTCAATCACTCAAAATTAAACTTAGTGAAAGTTCTCGTCCTATCCACCTTGTGTCTTACAAAGCTTCTTTTCACAAAACACAGAGTTTCTTTGACAGCAGCACTAAACCTCTAAATGAAAAGTTGTTTCTCAAATTAGGTTTAGGTAAAATATATAGATTCTTATTTTTGAAAATTAGGTCAAGTAACTTAAGAGTTTTGACGAAATTGTCACTAATAATCGATTAACACATAAATTATTCAAAAAACTTTTTTTCGAGGTGATAATCGATTACTATAAGGTGATAATCGATTATCACAAAGATTTTTATAAAGAAAATGTTTTATCTATGTTTTCTACCATGCCTATTATAGAAGGCAAGGCCCCTCTCCAAACTATTAAAGGAGCCTCAAACCTACGCTTGGATTGAAGAGTGTGAGACTATGTTCCAACAGTTAAATAGGGAAGTTGTTGCACTTCTTGTTCTCAACAGTCCTCAGCCAAACCAACCTTTGGGCACTATATCCATTCGTATCACACTCAACGATCAGCTTGATCCTCGTCATGGAGGCAAGAAGCAGTACTTGATACACTTCACAAGTCAAACTCTCCAGCTCACGGAAGAGCAGTACCAAACCACAAAGAAGTTGGTCCTAGCTTTGGTCTTCTCAGCTCGAAGGTTGAGACACTACTTTCGTAATCTCAATATTTGTATCCGCATAGATTATCACATAAGCAAACGTTATAGAAGCCACAACTAGCAGGATGCATGACGACTTAAAGGGTGGAACTCTCCGAGTTTGGACTTACATATTAAAAAAGAGGACCAATGAAGTTGCAATTCCTAGCAGATTTCCTCATCAACCTCCCAACCAAAGCAAAATAACTCACATGGTGGTCTTTGAGTGTTAATGGGTCTTCTAATAAGAAAAGCAGTGGTGCTAGCATTATTCTAGAAGGACCCAACGATTTCATTCTAGAATAAGTTATCTACTTTAACTTTAGTGTGTCAAACAACCAAGCAGAGTATGGGGCCTTCATTGTTAGGCTATAACTAGACCATGAGGTTAGAATGCAGAAGTTACGTTACTATAACGATTCCCACCCATCACAGGCCAAGTAAAAGGAAGTTATCAAACTAAGGAGCCCTGTTTACCAAAATATTTTCACATGGTGAAGAACCTTTTAGAATGGTTTGATGAGATTGAGTCTGATCATGTACCAAGATGATAACAACCCCTTCAAGCTAGGTTGGGCCAAACCTAGAAGAGATGTTGTGGTGAAGGTTCCTTAGGTGATATTGGTATAGACAATGATGGGCAAGGACCAAGAAAGCGAAAGCTATGGTTGGAAAAGGGAGAAAGGCTCACAGCTAAGTGGTGGTATTTTGGTGGTATGGTATTTGGAGGCTCATAAAGAGGTTATTCCAACTCTAAAGGAAGACTACTAATGGGACCTCATGGGATGCTCTAATCTTGTGATCTAAGTTGAGTATTATGGGTCAAAATGGGCAGCATAACATTACTCAAAAACAAATATGATTACATGAGAGAAGCACCTTTATTATAGGTTAAGGGTGTCTCCTAAAAACCAAAACTTTGCATGCCTTCTCTTCCAAGGCTCAATAGGCTGAGAAAGTGGCTCTCTAAGGAGTGGACAAGTGTCCACAAATCCTCTCCAATGAGGGAAGGACATGTGACCACTAACTAAGAAGAATCATCTCTATTCATAAAGTGTCATGTGGTCACTACTAAAGCCAAATAATCTCCAATGGAAGTATGACACATGACACATACATGACCCTCACAGAGTAAAACATAACATGCACATATGGGATTTAAGTACATGACCCTCACACAACTAAGCTACATATTACCAATTAAAAGTATATTCTCTCTTATTAATAAATACTTAGTATGTTCATATCACTAAATTTTCTCGAATCGTACACAAACCACTACACAACTAAATCAAAATCAAGCATAACAGTATCACATGCTTGAATGAACTAATGGATTGAATGACAACTCAATTTAATGTCAAATGTACTAGAATTTCTACACTTCACTAAATAGAATAATCACATGAGCAAGTAATGGATACCAACAACTAAAACTAAAAACACCAAATAGAGATTCAAGCACCCATGACCATTTTGTTGTTGAAAAATAAGCATATAGGTGAAATTTAATGCACTAAACATTAACCATGAACTAGTACTGAAATTCACAAATTCAGATAAGCACATTTACATCAAAACCTAGGCTTTGACACCAAATAATAAGTAATTGGTTCATATGTAGCTAGCAATATGAAAATTAAGAGAAAAATTCTTAAGAGGTGTGAAGATTTATATTAAATGAAAGAGGAATTTAATAGACATTACAGAATGGAAAGAGAAAAGGAACTCATGTCATTTCAAGACCCAAAGACATTAGCTCACGGATAGGGGAAAACGTGAGCTGGAACGAAAAGGATAAATGAAGAAAGGAGATAGTTGAATGTATAGATTGGATGGAGAACAAGAGGATAAATGAAGAAGAGAGATGATTGCATGCATATATTGGATGGAGAAAACAAAGGAAGCCAAGTCACTTGAGGATAATGCCAAGATGAATGATAAGTGTGTTGCCACTTGATCTGAACACCAAAGATAAGATTTTATTACAGACTTGTACTTTATTTCTCGCATAAAAATGTGTAAAAGATTTTTATTCTCAAAATGCAAATTGTCTCAATGAGAGGCAACCCCTTACTTATAGTGTAGGGTCAATTGACCTAAAACTTAATCCAAACTAAACAAAGTTAACTCATAATTATAAGACACTAAGTAAAGAAAGTACAAGTGTAAGCCTTCTAGAAGATAGGATAATTCGTTCCTATTCCAATCACTATGCTCCAATTCTGACAGAGACAAACACATGGATACTGATTTGGGCTTTATTGGACGCTAGGTTTTACAGTTAGGCGTCGTAGCATCGTCGCTGGGCCCCTGAAACCTTTGTTGGACACTTGTGGATACAATAGCCTGACTTGGAGTGCTCTGAACGCAAAATTCTCTCGTTGGGCGCCCTCCTTCCATTCTTTCTTCCTCTTTCTTCCATTCTTCCATACAATAGCCTGACTTGTGGAAACGACATTCTCTTTGTCCTTTCATCCCACCGTCATATAGATTCCAAAATATACAATCCAAAATTCAAATTTATATTCTGAATTATATTTTAGAATAGTATTTCTTTATTTCAGAATATACAAATCTGAAATATAAATTTTATATTTCAGATTGTATATTATAGAATATTTTTGGATTGTGAATTTCAAAACACATTAAAAGAAAAAAGTTAAATTTTAAAAAGAATAAAAGTTAAATTTTAAAGAATACGATGGTGCAGGAAGAAACTGCCAAGAGCCAATTGCTCACTCCATTGTTTACGCATGTCGCATAACTGCTCTACAAAAATTCTTTATCAACAGAGTGCTAGATAGTTATTTTTCTTGGATGAAAAAACTTTATAGTAATTCGAAGAAATGAGGAAATTCTCATTTTCCATAAAAAGCGTTTCGATAAGGAAAATAAAAAGCAGCAGAATCCCCCTCCAAAATTTTCCAACGGAGATACACAAAAAAAAAAAAAAAAAACCTATTGCATTCAAAATATACATATACAGATATATTCGGCTATGCGTGTTACATGAAAAAAGAAAAAAAAAAGTTACAATATTGCACAGATAAATAAAATCATAATCTTGAGATTCCCAAAAATATCAGCTTCCCGGGGTCAGTGCAAGGGGCGAAGAGACCTCATCGTTCTCGTCATTAGAAGTATTTGATTTTATAAACGATCGAGCAACATCTAACATGACCTCAACTTCTTTCTTGTACTACATTGTTAAACAACAATTATTTTTAATTAAACGCTGTTAATACCTGCAGCTTGAAACTACTAGATATGAAATAACTGTCAACAACCAACCTCATTGACTGCCCCCGACTTTATTTTGGATTGCATAACACACCATTTCTTGAAATGTGCACCTGTAAGAAAGAAGGAAATTACTCGGGTTTTATTTTTTACTTTAATATTTCTATTGGCTTCCCTTCTTGATGTCCTGGAATGGAATTTTAGCTTGCGCCTGATTCTAACATGCTAATCATAATGTGGTTCTCAAAGCCAGATAGTGACAGAACAATCAAACCCGAAATCGCTCTAGTGAGGAAGTAGGATGGCCAGTATATTATTCTATATAGACCAGAGGCAAGTTAAACAATTTATGTTACCAAATATGTAGGTGCTAAAAAAGTTAGTCTAAATTAAACACATTATGAGGAAAAGTCAAGTGGATGATTCTGTGGCTGCACAGGACATGAAGGATCATTAATGAAGCCAAGAAAAAAAATCAGAACAAAACAGAACAGAAAGGTTGAACAAGTACAGCAGAATCAGGACTTTCAAAACACGATCACCCACCAAAAAGGAAAAAAAAAAAGAAAAAAGTGGAAGAGTGAGCAAAGGAACAGAGTAGTAGTAGTGGAAGTGAAGACATTTCTCTATTCAGATAACTTACAAGAAAACTGAGTAGACGACTTACAGAAAAAAATAATAATAATAATAACAAACAGACAATATGTATGGGTGTGTGCCTGGAAATGCTGTCTAGCACGGTGTTATGTGTAAATAAAGCTTAGCTGAGAAAATAGTTTCAAATCAAATCATTCAGCAGGGAAAAAATCGTGGAAATAATCCAAAACAACAAATAATATCATGGGTTTTTATAGTCAGCATTTTTTGTGGTTGGTGATTAGCAGAAGACTGCATCATCAATGACACACTTAAATAGGGAATAAGAAGTGAATGGGACAATATTCAGGAGTTTCAACCACAACTTACCCACTTTAATGTCCAGATTACACGAGCTTTCATTAATTGTCGCCAAGCTCCATTTACAGTGTACCTAACGGACCAAAAACATAAACCATCTTTTATCATAAAAATATAATATAACATTAGAAACAATATACTGGGAGACAAACACATCACAGATTCATGAAGGAGGGACGATTATTGGTATGTTAATATTATATTTCAATATTTCATACATTAGTTACAAACTTTAATCCTTCCAATTCAGAGTTTAACATCTAGGACTTTATAAAAAGGTATTTTTGAAAGTTAGAACTCGTTCTTTCTCCCTTTTGCTAGGAAAGTCACAAATGAACATCTGATGATAGTAAGTGTTTTTACATCAATATTAAAAAGTGCCAACTATCCTTCCCTTTCTGGTTGGCATTTCTTTAACAAGGCGTAGTAGTAAGTACACAGGAGCGTACACCATAACAAAAGCTAGAATATTATTGTTCGATAGTTGTTTGGTGGGTTGCAGCTTCACATATTCTAAATGTGCTATGTGCAATACCAATGGAACTTCAGAGGGTAAGATAATGGATTAACTCTAGTGTCACATTTGCAATGTTAGTCAAAATCAATTTTGCAATAAGGATTCTATTAAATGAATTATTTTTAAAGAACTTGATAAGTATGTGTCTAGCACTCTCTTGTTCCTTCCATCGTCATACCATCAAGTTTAAAGATTAAATTTAGGACAATCAGTACAATATGGTTTACGAACAATGCAGACTCTTAAATGACAGAGCATCGTATTCAGGCAATAACTTTCTTGACTGCACATATAATACGTGAATCTTCCTCCATTAAACTAATGAATAATAAAAATATATTTAGACATAGAATGATTCAAATCGGATCACAGGAACAAAAGTATATTGAAAGAAGAATGTACAGAAAACAGACGAGTATCCAGATAAGATATTCAAAGTATTCCCAACCTCAAAATAGGATCCAAATGGAACATCATGTGCCTCCTGCACAGTCTCAAACACCTAAAAGAAGTCACAAAAGCATCTCATTAGTTACTTTGAACACACCTAAGAAAAAGTTTGCTTCTTCTTTTGGAACAGAGGCTGGTAGAAGAAGGAAAGGAGATGAGTTGCAAAAGAAAATGATGTTAACTAGACCACAAAAAAAAAGCTGTCAACATTAAAACATAATCATTTATCATTATATTCTCTTTGATATTGCATAGTATGTAATGAATAAAAACAACAGCCTAACCAGGTTTTTCTTGTCTGGTGTTAGAACATGATGTTGCCACTCTGTCATGGCTGTATCTGGAGGGCACATAGGGCTGTTACAAAGTGATCTGAAGGTTATCTCTCGGACTTGACCATCATATTCGTCTGCTGTATGCCACTGGCCCATCTGTAAATAGCATAACCATTGAGCAAACCAACAACTTAAGACCCAAAATCACTTGGCTATCAAAAGATAAATACATGGAAAACAAACAAATATAAAGTTGTACTTTATTCAATAAAAGAAATATCTACTAAGGAAAAAGGAGAGATCTACAATTCATTTGCAAATGATTGATAGAGTAACCAACAGTATGAGAACTCCTAGCAGTGAGAGCACCGTTTGTGAATGTATATTCTAATTGAGGAATCAAGGGAAGAGTTAAATCTAAACCTGAGCTTTTGAGACAAACATTGACATCAAAGGATTTTCTTTTGACTATATGAGTAGAAAGTGTATATGCATATCAATTTTAGAAAGAAAGCTAGCTCTTGTAATTGGAGAGTCCAAAACACTATAAACCACATTACTAGACATTATAACTTCAAATTTATCATACATTCAAGGGTTCCCTGTGAACATGCTGAACCTTGGTAAAACTACTCTGACATAACCACAACAAGATCATATGAGAATGTCCAACACAAAAAGGGAATACGTTTAAAATGAGGATCTTAACTGAACAATATTTCATTGTGCATCTAGCTATGCTTTCAGCATTAGCCAATAAAAGTTCATCAAATTTTACAAAAACACCAAGATTAGTGTCTGCTGGGGACACATGAATAAGTAAGCTTTTTATTATTTCACATTTGATTTCCATTATAACTCCACATGAGAAATTCACAGCTTTCATAAGGAATCACAATAGCAGTTGAAGAAAATTTACCACAAGATTAGTGTCCTTTCGTACTGAACGATATTTGCTAGTAAAATTTGAGCCGTCATTCAACAATAAGTTAAAAAACTGCTCTGCTGTGCAGGGAAAAACATCCTGTAGAACAATCACCGGTTATGTGTAAACAATTAAACTAATAGTTAAACTCATGAAGATAAAAGATGAAAACAATGCCTACATTGTATATACCAACTAACGCCTCTTCTTTGATAAAATGTGGAAGTTTTCCAGTTTTTGATATGCTTTCTACAGGAGCCTTATCCAACAGTTTATTGCCTCTTACAGAACTGCTATGTGCACGCTGCTCTGACTCTGCATTTTCCTATATAATAATTAACAAGAACACTTAATTGCTTGAACGGAAAAGAAAACAAATATATGCACATCAACTTCTATTTGCAAATTAAGACTAAATACATATCATCATGGGTAAGATCTCATCTAGAGACATCATCCTTGGGTTTATCAAAGATCAATTGGAAAATATCCTCAATAAAAACCATTGAGAGATCTTTGAATTAGTTACATACATAGCAAGAATTCAAACTTGAGGCGGTGTTGGTGATTAAGTTAAATTTATAAATAGGGATAGTAAGAGATATGCGCTTCATGTAATTATGTCAATTAGGATAACCTTTATCCATTGTATTTATCACTCATCATAAATAAGAGTCTTTCCTGCATAGATCAGGAACACACAATTCATCAAATGTCCCTTGTTTTTTCCATCTCAACGCATGTATCAGCTTCATAACAAGTTCCCTAGCTAAAAGGCATGAAGATTTTATAACTAGTCAATGTAATGGGTGCACTTCAGAGGGAATAGTAAACAATAACGATACCCTCAAAAGAGTACCCATCATAGTAGAGGAGTCAAACTCCTATATTTGAATCTCTTAAAGGTTTTACAATAAAATGCAACTTATTCAAAGTCGACAAAACCAAATTGACTAGGTAAGAGCTGTAACCTTCTTCTCAGCTTCCAACATTTCATGGAAATTCTTCGCAGCACGCTGGAGATTTCTGAATGCATGATTCCTGTTCCAAAAGGATGCGAACATATATCTGACCCTACCTGAAATAATAAACAAGAAACATGCAGACCTAATCCAATTATCTAACAAAGGTCATTGGTGATAATACGCAGTGCTCACTTTTATTCATTAAAGAAAACCATAAACAGTAATTTTTTAAAAGAAATGCTATAAAAATTCAAAATAACATTACAAACAGTATCCAGAAATACAGTAATACATCAGTATTATGAAAAAATGAAAGTCATTCAACAATAAAGGAAAATCCCCAGGCAACAAATGAAGTGTTGTGATACATATAGAGAATGTGATAACCATAGTGGCAAGTGGATGCAATCCCTTGAGCTTAATTGGATTGATTTATTTGTATAAAATATGGACAAGCTTAGTTAATTGGATTGACATATTTACAAAAAAATAGGACATGCATTGAATTGAATCAAAAATTAGAAATACAGTTCCTCCGAGTAAATAAAGAACTAATTGTTTCAAACAAATTACTAACCATCAGGGCTTCCCAAAGGAGGGACACCATGTCCACCAGCACCCATGCGAAGTATAATTGTTATAGCAGGATTAATAAATGCATGTTGGCTCCGTCGAATCTTAAGAAAAAGTAGAATAGTTACACCAGATGGAAGTTTTAATTTCACTGAAATATTTAGTGAGGAAGGGAAGAAAAAAAGAATTTGAGCTCATACCTCATCTATATCTTCAAATGGAATACGCACCTGTCAAATATTCCAAAGAAATTAACATTATAACCAAAACTAGAAAAAAAAAACTAAAAATGCAAAAAAAAAACAAAGAATAATAGCAAATAACAGATTGGCAGTGTCGATAAGTATAAGAAAGCTTTTTTCCAACAGTAGTATATATTAATAATACAGTTGTTGCATAAAAAAATAAAGGTCCAGGCAAACCATATGACTAATAATACAACTGTGAACTTCACATGAAATTTAAACCACTCTCAACTCAAAATTTTAATCTTGAAACATTATCAGAAAATCATAAAATTAAAACAGCCAACATGAATGATGGATCAACAACCTTGAACAAGAAACAATATAGTATGCAATAGTGTTCAGTACTCAAACTTTATTGGAAAAGTCAAGTCAAACAGCTTTTAATAGCTTACTGTTTTTCTGTTTAGACAGTTTTGGTTTTCTGATATACTGTTATCCATACACTTTGTATATAAACATTGCTTTACACTTCAGTTTAATATAGACTCTCTATTCTTCATTCTTTCTCTTCCAAATTCTCCAACAAACTTGACAAAACAGAAGTACAGTCTTACCTTCATTTGCTTTGAGAACACATTGGAGTGAAAACAAATGTGCCATGCTGAGACATACATACGACCATGGTACAAAAATGACCTCTCAAGTGCACAAGAATAACTATGATCAACAACCTGAAAAATATGCCTCACTTGTCAGATCAGCAAAATTCTATATTAGTAATTGTTAACCAGAACAAATTCCATCAGTAACCTCGTCTGGATGAAGAGAAAATATTGTCTGAAGAGGCCCTGGCTTTTGATGGACTACAGTGGGCCCCTGTCTTTCCAAGGGTGGGATCCTTCTTCGGGGGTTGGCTCCTCCATATCCATTTATCCTATAAGAGCAATTATGACTATAAGAAAGAGACCAGTAAATGATGATGATGATGATGATAATAATAATAATCATAATATAGTAATAGATGAAGCAGGAACTACCAATAATAATAACAATAATAATAATAATAAAAATACTTGAGATGAATACAAATAGAAAACAAATGATTCCCCTCTCTTATGTTCTCATATTTATAATGACATTTGTAGTTCAGATAAAATGAGAGGGAAGAGAAAAAAATGAGAAAGGTCACACCAAGAAACTAGGTACAGCACATAGAACACAGCATCATTTCAATAAAGCCTATTTAAGATTACCTATTCCAACAATAATAATATAACACCCAAAGTATGTAGCACTAACATTAATTATATAATACATACATTTTTTTAAAATAATACCAAAAGGCTCACCTGGAAGAATTTCCAGATAGTTTTATTGTTTTTATATGAAGACAAACCTGCCACGCAGTTACATGTTAATAATCATACTTTTGAGACATAAAAACCTAATAGAACCAAAATAATAAAACCTTTAAAACCAAACATAATTTCTTCTGACAAGAGGTTACCTGCCCTGATGGACTATCCAAAGTATGCCACACTGCCCCAGTCTGACCTTCACTTTCAACCGGAACAGTCACTGAACCAAGAACAGCACTTTTCCAAATTATATCCCAATCATAAATTGTGACATTGATCTGCTACGTCAGCAGGGAAAGAAGTCAGTTTCACGAAAACCTACATAATAGATATAATCTGTCAAATAAGAAGCTTGTCTAACATAATGCAAGTTATGCTGGCACTCATTTATAGATATCAATCCCAGAACATGCTCAAAAGAAATTATGTTTGACCACTATAATTAGCTTCAGAAAGTTACACTTGCATAGGCATATTTATTTTCATTATTCTTCTCAACAGTTTTCTTTGTCTGAGTTTACAAAAGAAAATGCATTTCTACACTAAACTCTCAAAGTTGCAGTAAGCTTATTTTTGGTCCTCCAGATTTAAATTAGTCATGTTAGTACCAGTAGTTGGAAAAAAAGCTTGTTTTAGTCTCTCCCAATTACTGTCAAACATTTCACTTCATGGCTGATGGATCACAAGTCTTTGACATGATAAATCTTGCATTCTTATCATCAAACACCATACCACATTTACTTTCCTTTCAAAGTACTAATTTTCATGACATTTAGGTAGACTGTGTTTGGGTAGAAGGACTGAAGAAGTTTTTTTTTTTTCTTTCCTTAATTAAAAGGACTAAAGATCAGTTGGACCAAGATTGTATTTACAACAAATTAAAAGCTAAAAACTTATTTAAGCCTTAAATTTATTTGAAAACAGAAAACCAGAATCCAATACGTAAAAGATTATTAATTACAAACAACAACAACAACAACAACAAGACAGCACTCTGTCCTCCAAGAGTTTCCCCTCCACAAAGGATTTCCTTTCACAAAGAGCTAATGCTTAATCTATAAAATTAACATCCATCCCCTCTCCTCATATCCTAACAAACTATCCTCCTCCATCTTTTCTACTCTTTCCTTATTTTATTAGGATTTCTACAGGTCTTCACCACATATGCCCAAACCACCTAAGATGAGACTCCACTGTCTTCTCCAGAGTAGTTGTTGCCCCAAATTTCTCTCTAATACATTATTCCTGACAAATCTTTTTTCATTAATTACATTGGAAATAAAATAGTTTCATTTCATTGTAGTGAATAGGTTGCATTGTCCATGAGATAAAATCTACTCATACATCAAAACAAATTAGATAGAAGCATTATCCACTGCAAAACATATATATTATTACATTACATGAAAATTTGTCCTCTAAGACATAAATCACGGTAAAACAAACAGAAAGAAAAGAATACTGAGCATGTTCTTAGAAGAAAAGTTTAAAATTAAAACAAAAATCATGAATAGGTGATAATTACTCCAATTTGACACATATGTGATAGATAATGCCAGATACCTGGACAGGAAGTTCATCAACAGAAAAATTGAACTCCTCACCCCACATTGGGTTTCTTGAACCAGGGACCATGGAACTGCATCACCACACCAGAGCCCAATAAACAATGTTGAGAAAAAAAATATATTTCTTTTGGGAAGATATGCTGAGTATGAGAAAAGTATTATCATATCCGTTCTAAAACCTCTAACAGACTCTGACAGCGCACATTCCTTATTTTCTTGTCATTCTATGGTCAATTCAGATACTACGTGCATTAAAGTAAAAAAATCTTTATGAAACAATACATATTACATATGTATGCATGCAATCACATAGATATATGGGTGTTGTACAGTTATTCCCAAGCATCATAGTATTACTCCTCCTGATTAATTCTAAACTTGCAAAGTACAAATAATATTAGCTACAAACTAAATTCCTCTACAAAAGAAAGTAGGAGAACTAAGGCTGATTTACAGTAGAGAGCTCTAAACTAAAAAGCCAATGGCTCCAGATGGAAAAAAATCCCCCTACACCTCCGTCCCCTTCCCCCCTCCTCTTAAGATACAATTTTCCTCTTCCCCGCAAATTTTTGGAGTGATAAATTCAAATAAAGGAGGGAAATAACTAGATCAACAAACCTGAATCGCTTTTCATTGCCACATGTGATGATAGCATAAGGATCCGATGTGCCATTTAAATTTGCACCAACAAGATTCTTAGCAGCCAATAGTTCTAACTTCAAAGAGAATTTGAAAACAAATCCACATATCATCAATAAATTCCAGCATATATACAGTGCAAGACAAATTGCCTTATTCCATGGGGAAGGAGGTCCAGACTATATATTGCTAGAAAACCTATACCTTGATCAAGTACGCTGAACTGGCTTGAGAATCCACTTTAGGCTGCTCCATCTACAAAAATAAGTGCAGAACTGCATGTCAACAAGTTAAAAATTACACCACGCAGCAACTGACAGGAAAATCTAGAGGCACTAAGTTATAAACCCAAACAGTATTTAAGTTCTTGACAAAAATTCAAAATAACTAGTGACAGCAATTCATATCCGAAGGAACTCCTATCAGAGATAAAACTGAATGACAACCAAATTCAAAATTACTCCATGAAGTAACTAGCAAAAAATTTGAGCCACTGAGTTATAAACCCTAACAGCATTTCCATTTTTGACAAGCCACGTCTGCAAACGAACCGGTGATCACAATTTACAATGCTAACGAACTCGTAGTAGAGAAAAACTAAACTTTAACCAGTTAAAAATTGCTCCGTGAAGCAACTATAACGAGGATTTCAAGCCATTACCAGTACTTCCATTCTTGACAGACAACAAACGAACTAGTGATCACAATTCACAATTATAACGAACTCAACACAATTGAATTCACACAACTGCTCCACTTCAGAGAAACCGATCAATTCCGCTAAAACCATAAAAATAAACAAAAGGAATTCAAAATTAAACTGCAAGATCATTCTATAGAACACAACACAAGTGATCGCCAGAAAAGATTAAAGAAAACGAATCTCCGAAATTCTTCCATGATTTAAAAAATACACGATATAAATAGTAACGAAGCATTGGAAGCGCGGAAGTAACCGAAGAACTCAGAAAACAACGAAAATAACCTTGTCCTTATCGTCGGCGACATCGACTGTGGCGGAATTGTCGGGAAGCGACGGATCGGCGTGGAAGTGTCCGGTTCGGGCGGCGAAGAAGCGATAGGCGATTATGACGAAGACAGCGGCGGCGACGGCGACTTTGATCTCCCATAGAGAGGGAAAAAGAAAAGCGAAGAGCGCGGGATCAACGGTCCAGTTCATAGTGATGGTCGCAAGTGGCAACGTAAACGGAGAGAGCAACTGACGAATCAGAAACAGAGCGGTGAAGGAGTTGTTCTAGGGTTTAGGGAATGTTGCCAAGCCATGGGAAGAAGAGGAAGGAGGAAGTTGATGAAAGAACAAAGAGAGTCAAAGTTGGACCGTTGGAAGCCAAAGAAAGAGAGTGCGAAGTGTCAAACAACTGCACTCGTCTTCTTGCCTTCTTTTTTTTCTTGCCCGAATGAACTAAACGGCAAGGATAACAAAAAAATAAAAAAATACGGGATTTAGACTTTTAGATAGCCGATTATTATTCCTAATTTTATTTCATGAAATTAGCGTAATCATAATTTTATATCACGATTATAATCTTGAATATCATGCTTGCAAATATTTCATAAACTCAAATTAAAATATAAATAAATAATTATATTCCGAATTAATTATGAGAACATATAAGTGTGTGACATTCGCGTGGATGAATAAACAATATTACAATTTAGATTCAAGAGAAAAGTACATTTTTAAAGTTATTTTTTTAGTCAGTTCGATTATTAAATTAATAAATATAATTTATGACCGTATATAAAAAAATTTCACGTATTTTACCCTCTTTGTTATTATTTTTTTTCCTCTTCTTTCAACTCAAAAAGACTTCCAAAGAAACTTATAGTACTGGATGCAATGTCATCAAAATCGATCCATTATTGAATCAATTGAGATCCTAGACTAATGAGTCAATGATGGAACGGATAAACTGTTAGCTAAATTGATTAATCTGGTATATATTAAAAAAATTAATTATATATATAATATAATTTTATATATCTATATTTTATATTTAAATTATATGAGTATTAAAATATATTCAATATTTCAAATAAAAAAGTTTTAAATAATATAAACATTACAATAACTGTATAGGTATCAGTACAAATATATAGTACAGTGGTATTTGTGTGTTCAGTGATAAAAATAATTAACACAGTTGAGAAAAACAGTTACTATTATAATAAAAAGAAACCGTCATTAGAATATTACGAGAAATATTGTAAAGAAAGTGTGTTGACAACCTCAAAAGAAAACTAAGTATTAAAAGATAAAAAGAAAAATGTAAAATAAATATTTAGAGAGAGTAATAAAAGTAAGAATAAAGAAATTACAAAAGGATATTAAAAAGCATAAAATAGAAATTTCTTCTGGAAAATTTAGACTCTTTATTTCTAAATATGTTGGAATATTATAGAAGTTTATATAGCATGTTATAGAATAAAATTATTGAGCCTCATAGACTAATAGTACTATGAGTTAATTCATGCTTTAACTATATTATCGTTACAGAAGTTAAAAAGAATAAAATTACTAAGTCCAGAGTAACATTACCTACTAAAACAAAGAGTTAATTCGTATCCTTTAACCATATTATTATTGCATAAGGTAAAAGAGTTCTACCTTTCTTACATTTTATTATCTACATTTTCAACCAACTAACATAAATCTAGATTAGTTGTTTAGCTTTTTGCACAATTTAAGAAGTTTTATTTTTTTAAAAGTTATCTATTGTTTATACTAAAAACACTTTGTTCCTATCCGATTCAAAAACATATTAAATAACATTGTTTAATAAATTCTTTTAAGCCTATTTATAACGGAATAACTTAATTTACATCTATTTAAACCATGTTTATATATTATAACAAGATTTTAATTAGTTATTATTTATTATTATGTTACTATTTATTACATTATTATTATTATTTTAATAAGAGTATAGGTTCACATTACTAATTTTATAAATATAATTAGTATCTCTTAAGGGATACACACTTCATAATCATTATCACTCCCATTTATAGATTATAACTCCCATTTATAGATTATAACTCTCTTAGTGACTTGAGCATAAGAGAATCTTTGTAAGTGGATATTTCACCTCTTAATGGCTAAGAGTTAATTTCCATACAAATGGAACAAACAAATCACCATTAGGATCTCATCAAATGTCCAAAAGTCCATGCTTAAGATCCGAGTAAGAACATTGGTGCCCATCGTAGGGTCCCGATAAAATGCTTTCCTAGTCTCACCTCCCTATTCTCACCACTAAAAAATCAACACAACTCTCCCGAGAGATGGAAGTCAACCAGATGACCACCCTTCACCAATAGATGCAAATGCTCATACAGTAACAAGATAAGTAGTGTAGGCACCAGAAGACGATCTTGAGGCCATATGCACTCAACAAAAAGTCGACCTGCAAGAGCTCTAATAACAACTGACCGACCTTGAGAACGGAGGATCCTCTAGTCGAACTTCTCCTAACCTGTAAGACAGGAAACGCTTAAACTCAAACACCAAAAACAACCTGACTTAGTTGGATTCACCCAAAAGTTGGGATCACTCCCCTCAGCACTGAGCTCAAACAAATCACAATAGGTCGGCTAACCCTAAAGGAGATGAGCCTTGAGGTTGCTCTTGTTGTTCCAGTCACGATGAACACCGAACTTAGAAACACGGAAGTCGATCAACCCAGAGCCACTATAACCTCTCCTTGAAGCCCAGACAAGAGCCAAGTATACACAAATACTATGCTCGAGATGCAGAATCCGTGGAGTCTCAAGGCTTTGCCTAAGGTATTTGGGTGTCTCAACATTTTCATAAATCACTTATGGTTTACCTATGTTGTTATTCTAACACCTGTCATATGCTTATTTCATTTAATAGTCTTTGTTAAACTTCAAAACACATGAGAGCGTTTAGACAATTTAGTCTTATAGACGATCTATTCTTAACAACCATCACAAGACAAACATTTTGGCCTCACCCTAGAGGACCTATCCATATTGTCTAAAGACTCAGTTACACCCCAGACAACCCATTGTCTAACAACTTAGCCTCACCCCAGATGGTCCATCTACATCATTTAACAACTCAATTACACCCTAAGAAGACCCATCATCTAACCACCTAGTCATATCCCCATACACTCCATCGTCTAACAACTCAGTTACACCCTAAACGACCTATCGTCTAACCACTCAATTAGACCCCTTAGACGATCCATAGTATAATAAAACAATTACACCCCTAACGATCCATTGTCTCACAACTCAATTACAAACTTAAAGCACAAGACTACAATATTACTACCTAATTCATTTCTTAAACATGAATCTAACAAACTACATATCACTATAGCATGCCCATTCCATGAATGAGTACCCAAAGCTTCCAATAAATACAACAATCAATATGTATTTCACACTAACCCTCGAACATGACAATGATAAACCATCAAAAACATGATCACTGCTAAAACCAAAACCTCGCACCAATCAAACCTAAAGTCATCTACTCTGGACAAAAATAACACTCTTCTAATACCTTAAACATACCAACTATAAGTCCTTAACATAAACATAATCACAATCAAAATTCAAGTTCTGTATAATCAAACATGCGTATTAATAACCCACAAATTTATATTGTATCATAAAATCATTATAGCAGCCCAAGGTCATGTACTAAAGCATAAAATTGTGACCATTGATAATCTAGCAATTATGTAGCAAAAACAATTTGTATGTTTTACAAGAATACATATTACAAAGATCAGAACATTTTAAATTAAAGGTTTAATTACATACTTGGACATCCATCTTTTACAATCAGAATAAAACCCAAAGGCACATAACTTATCCAATACCAACGAAAATGAACACATGCTCACAAAGGCCACACATTACTTGCTTGTTGTTCTTTAAATGTTACTGGACTATTGTTATCTTATTGAACATGTTAATTATGGAACAATGGTTTTAAGTTGGTAAGCAATTGGTTAATGGAAGTTGGATGTTTATTATATAAATTGTGTGAAGTATTATGTTTGTGTGCTTGGGTTTTGTTGTAACTCTGATGGAGATGTTATATTGTGATGATTGATGTTATTATGCATTTAGATGTAATCTTGTTAAATGAACATGTGGATGATTAGTGGTGAAGTGATACTATAACTCATAATTTAGTCAATGAAAGTGATTTTGACTATGTTAAATTGTAGATAATTAGGGGAGATAAATTGAGAGCTATTCGTGATGTGTTCAAGACTATGAAGTGGTCTAGGGTGAGTTACCCTTAATAAAATTCAGTTACTTCGTATTTTCAATTTTTATCTTTATTAAAAATTCAACTTTGATATGCTTGAGTGATTTTTAGATTTGGGATAATACAAAAAGTTTGCATTTTAATTTTCTTTTTCTATTATTTTTATTTTTTTTGGGTTTTGGACTTTATTTTAAGGCTTCAAGGTTTTCTTAAACTTATGTGCCTATATATGGAGGTACTAAAATCTAATGTAAACACTTTCGAGTCATAATATATGCATTTGCATTTTTAGGGAGGATTCTCTTGATTCTTGGATTGAAACTCTTATTCTTATCAAAGATTAACATCTTTGTAGTGAATCTTCACTTAACTTATCAATTTGCTAGATAGTGATGTCCTCATTTGTCTTATTCTGCATTCTTCTTTGATTTATTTTTGTTAAGCCTCTCAAGGATTCAAATTCAGAAAAGATCATACTCTTTTCTGGACAGGATTGTATCAACATGCCTATCAAGGAGCTTGAATGAATGGCCTACATGGCTGAAGAGCTCGACTAGATTAGCCGTCAAGAAGCTCCATCAGATAACCTTCACATTAAAGAACTTGACTGCATGGCCATCAAGGACCTTGGCCAAATGACCAACCTAGTTGAAGAGCTCGGTTGGATTAGCCATAAAGGAGCTCAATCAAGCGACCTTCACGTCAAAGAGCTTGGTCGCCATCAAGGAGCTCATCCAAATGGTCAACCTGGTTGAAAAGCTTGACTGAATTAGCAATCAAGAAGCTCAACTAGGTAGCCTTCACATAAAAGAGCTCGATCTCATGGTGATACGCTGGCGTTGATGCTATCAAATTACTACTACTTAACAAGGCAACTTCAGTATTGTCAAGTTAGTATTTAAAAAATTAGATATGGTTAAGTTGGTCTTGAGTCTTTTTCAATGAATACGATTTTTTTTTTCAATAATTGATTCTTATGAAATCCTACTAAAAAAGTTAGTGAAACACAATGTAAATATAAAAGTAAAAATCTATCCTAATGAAATTAATATTGAAGATTGATATAAGTGTGAGACAAATAAGAGACTCTAAAACAATTATAATAAAAATAGGTTAATTTCACTATTTTTCCAAAATAAATTCATCATCGATTAACCATATATTATTGTTCAATTAATTATTGTTTTTTATTTGAAATTAATTAAAGTACATTATTAATTAATTTGATGGCGCTCTTACTATTAACCAAAAAGCAATACCTTTCAAGATTATTCATAATAAATTCAAAAAATACATTTTTTACTGATTATTGTTTGAGTTTTTATCACTAATCAAAGTACATTCTCAATTGGTAGTAAAAACGCATTCAATCATATGAAAGTTCATAAATTCAATCAAAGTACATTATCAATCAAAACAAAAAACCTTTAGACTCATGATCAATATGCATATAGATTAAAACACCTCGCTAATTAGCTATAGTGTAAAAACTATTACTTTAGACGTGATTGAGAGATAAAAGACATAGAAGAAAGATAACCCAAATCAATAAAAAAAAAAACAAAGACATTATTTCAACATAACTTCATAATTCATAATGAAATTACAGTGAAACAACCCTAGAAGTTTATCCCTCAATGAATGAAGTGGAATACATGATGAATAAAAATAAAAGTAAGAGAATGAGAGATATGGTGGATGATTGCTTCGAAACCGGAGTTGCTAAATAGCCCCTTTCTACTTTCCCTTGTATTTTTATATAGAAATTGAACTGGACTTTGTTTCAAGCTTTTCTGTTATTATAATTTTCTTTTTGACAATATAATATCCTCCAATTATCTTCTAAATAATTCGATATCTTCAAGATATATTTTATTGATGTGGAGATCTAAAAATATTTGAGAAAATATTTGTTATATAAAAAAAGACTTGAAAATATTATCTTTTAATATTTACTGATATAGTTAAATAAGGTAATTATTTAACAAAATCAAATAAAATATCTTAAGACATATTTTCCTCAAATTATCTTTTATCATAAACATTTATAAATTATCAAATCCCGTTTAAAAAAATAGAGAAACCTGCAACATCCAATTTTTGTTTCCCCTTCCCTATTCCTGGCTTAGCCAAATTTCTTCACTTGTTTTCATGTTTTCCTTACCTTCTTCATGCAATGCTTTGCTTAACTTCTTATGATCTTGATTATTTTCTATTATTGGATTTATTTTTAAGGTATCATGAAACTTTAACCAATTTATTTCCACACCTCCATGAGTTTAACTTAGCTGCAGCTGCACTAACACACCTCAAAATATCCAAAGAACATTTATGCAACTAAAAAGCTATTTGTATCATGTATTAGTATCTCATGTTCAATAAACCAAATTATAACAGATTCTAATTAAAATATGCTTTTAAAGTACAAAAACCAATTGAGAATCCAAGATTAAAGGCTAAAACACGGGCATAAACATTACTCATCAAATGGTCTTCAAGGAGCTTGGCCAAATGGCCAAGCTAGCTAAAGAGCTTAGCTATACTAGAAACAAGGAGCTCGGTCAGACAACCTTCACATAAAAGATCTCGGTCGCATAACCATTAAGGAGCTCAATCAGACAACTTCATGTCAAAGCGCTAAATCGCATGGCCATCAAGGAGCTTGGTCAAATGACTTACCTAGCTGAAGAGATCGACTAGATTAGCCATCAAGGTGCTAATCCAGACAACCTTCACATCAAAGAACTCGACCCCAATGCCATATCACTTAAGCTCTGCTGGATTAGCCATTGAGAGAGCTTGACCCTAAGGCAAAACTACTTTAAGCTTGGTTGGATTAGCCATTGAGAGAGCTTGGCCTTAAGCCCAAACTATTTTAAGCTCGGCTAGATTAGCCATTGAAAGCTTGGCCCCGAGGCCAAACTACTTTAACCTTGACTAGATTAGCCAATGAGAGAGCTCGACCCCAATGCCATATTACTTTAAGCTTAGTTGGATTAACCATTGAGAGAGCTTGACCCCAAGGCTATATTACTTTAAGCTTGGCTAGATTAGCCATTGAGAGAGCTCGACCCTGAGGTCATAGTACTTTAAACTCAATTGGATTAACAATTGAGAGAGCTCAACCCCAAGGACATACTACTTTGAAACTCGTCTAGATTAATTTAAGCTCGACTAGATTAGCCATTGACAAAGCTCAACCTTGAGGCCAAACTACTTTGAGTATGATTTGAAGCTCTCATATTCATAAGTTAATTCATAAATTCTTTGATTCTCATTAACCCTTGTGTAGTGAGATTTCACTTTTTCATTTTTTTTATGAAATTATGAAGTATGGGGGCGTTAGACGAAAAATTAAATAGATTATTAAAAATATATTTGACCCAATAGAGAGCGCTTGTTTGAAAAAGCGTTGTCTATTAAAAAATTAAATAAATTATTTTAAAAAATTAAACAAATAAATAGTGTTTTTTCAAACAAGTGTTATCTATTGAAAAATTAAATAAATTGTTAAAAAAAATGTGAATCAATAGACAACGCTTGTTTTAAAAAAGCATTGTCTATTGGTGGTTAAATAGACAACACTTTTTGGAAAATCATTTTCTATTGGTGGCCTAATAGAGAGCGTTTTTTCAAATA
The DNA here is from genome assembly GCF_029865625.1 of Vigna umbellata. NCBI lineage: Eukaryota > Viridiplantae > Streptophyta > Magnoliopsida > Fabales > Fabaceae > Vigna > Vigna umbellata. The sequence goes on along the minus strand of NC_142165.1, from coordinate 81,915,055 downwards.
AGCGTTGTCTATTGGTGACCATTAGATAATGCTTTTTTGGAAGCATTGTCTATTACTAGACAATGCTCCAATAAACAATGCCTAAAAAGCGTTGTTTATTAGAAGAAGAAAAAAGTATTGTCTATTGGTAATTTTCTAATAATGTTGGAATGTGTAAATGTCAACATTTTATTTGCATGTTTAGGTGTTTTTACTGGGTTTTCTTTCAAGCTTTTCTTCTTTTAGTCTGCTTAAAAGTTTTGTCTGACACCTTTCTCGTCCTTGTTTTTTAGTTTTACTTATTTGTCTTTATGTTCTTAGCTTTGTTTTTCTTCATGATTGATGTGACAATATTTCAACACTTCTGTATTCCTCTCTTGTTCTTTTTGTCTTCATCATCTAGGTCTTGATACATATAGTTTTGTTGTGTCTTTTGACCATTGATGCATATTTAATTCAACGTATTGTTCATATATTTTTCTATCTTCATCTGGGAGTTCTTGATACGATAATCAAAGTGTATTACTTCATGTGAATTACCATTTCTTTAATTTTTAGTCATTCAAAAATTTGATTCAAAAAGAAATAAAGGAATGAGAGGAAAAATAGAATAGACCTACTAACCTATTAGAAAAAGTGATATATCAACATTCACCATAGAAACCAAATATCCATTTCACATTCTTTAACAAACTTGAAGAATAGTAGAGCTGTCAAAACGGGTAACCCAGCCCGACTCATCACGGGTTGGTCACTTAGTGAGCCAACCCAACTCGACTAACTTATTTGCGAGTTGAAAAAATTTGAACCCGGCCTGACCCAACACGGGCTGATTGGTTAAACGGGTTGACTCACTAACTCATATTAATTATAAGTCTTTTTAAAATAAAAAAAATACAATTTTTTTAATTCAAAAATAAATAGATGTCACACTAAAATGATGTTAAACTTCAAAGACAACTCAAAATAAAAAGAAAAAGTATCATATAATCCAAGCGTAATCTAAAAACATGTACAAAAGGCGAACAAATAAGTTTTTTATATTGATAATTTTTATATCACTTGTCCATTTATAATATTAGAGCCTTGAATAAATAAATTTATAATATTTTTCTCTCGTGAAACATCCTCTTCTTTATAATCATCTACAATATAATGAAAAAAATGCTAACTAATAATATTGAAATACAAAATAATAAATAATAAAATTAAATTAGGTGGATTGGTGAGCCAGATTGACTCACTACGGGTTCAACCTGGTGAGCCGGGTTCTAACTAAGCCGGATTGAAAACTAACCCACATAAAAAATTACATTTTTTTCAAACTCAACCCGACTTAAACCTGTTGTGAACCAGGTTGGGTCGCTGGTTACAACTCATTTTGACAGCACTAAAAATAGTATATCAACACATAAACAAACTAAGGATCCTTAAGTCAATCAAAATACAAGCTTCACTTACCATTTCACATTCTTTAACAAACTTGAAAGATAGTATATCAACACATAAACAAATTAGGTTTCACATAGTCAATCAAAATACAAACCATAGTTTACTAAATTGATTTTCTCAAAATATCCAAAATTTAAAACATTCATAATTGAATAACAATCTTGCTTTCCTTATATCAAATTATTTGTTCTTGTAAAAAATAATTCAAAAGTTATATAAAATTAAAAAAGTCCTGATCCCAAAAAATCTCATTCAAAACTCAAATAGAATCTTAAATAAATATATTCAACTCATATGTCACGTACAAACACAAAACTCTATACATGTAAATTTTACTAGAGAAAAACAAATCAAGAACTAAAGAAAAAAAGTAAATTAAAATAAAATATAATCAATTCAGATTATTATCTTATCACCTAAAAGTTGTGTCTTTTGATACAAAAGAAAAGATGAAAGAGATTTCAAGATTTTAGAGATAAAATAAAAAGAATATGTAAAGGGAAGAAATTCATATAATAATACAATTTGAAAAATTAATCTCTAAATAATTAAAATTCTAATTTATATAATAACCATATCTTAAAATTTTATTTTTTTAAGGCATCCCTACTAAACATGAATCTTACAATATCCATAAATAAAAACAATATATTAAAAATTGTTACCATTTAATATTAACTCATCAAAATTATTTATAAATAATATTAATGTAAGGAATTTAATTCTAAATTAAATACAAGACGTAGTAAACTTAATTACATCCAACATTTATTATTAAATTAAAATTTCGAATGAAAACAAATTAAGTCTTCTTTTTATATATATATATATATATATATATATATATATATATATATATATATATATATATATATATATATAGGTTTAATTGCTTCCTTTGTCCCCAGTTTGGTTGAATTGTGTCAAATTCATCCTCATTTTTAAAAAAGTTTCATTGTTGTCCTCACGTGGTGTAAAAGTGTCAATTGAATCCAAACATTGAAAAAATTTGTGTCAATGTAGTCATCTCCGTTAAATACACACTAACGGTGTTAAGTGGCTGATTATTTGGCACTAGAGAATTAAAACGTGGCAAAAGAGAGGTTTACGTGGATGCCCTAAGTGGGAAGTACCTTAATGAGGTTATAAGTGACAACTGCGTGGTGGGAGTTGATGGTGTTGGCTGTCTTCTTCTTCGTTAGGGTTTGCTGTTTTGTGTTGGCAGTAGCTTGGTGAGTTTATTTTTCTTCCTCCCTCTACTTCTTCCTCCCTCTTTGGGTGTTTGTTGAGAAATGGCTGTTGTTCGGTTTGGAGTTGGTTGAAGAAGTGTTGGTACTGTGTGGATTGGGGTTGGGTGAGAAAGCTTGGTTGTGAGGTTGTGTCGTTTTTTCGTTGGCTTAGGAAGTGGCAATGTCATTGAATCATCAGTGTTGTTCGTCTTGCTCATGGGGGAGCTGTCGTGCCGTTTCATCCAGAGGATTGGTTCAAACTAACATATGTCATTGTGGGGAAGTTGTTGTGTTGAGAGTGGCGAAAACTGTGAAGAACGAAGGCAAACAATTTTGGGGATGCCCTAATTACAAGGTTTGTTCAATGGCTGTAGTTTCATTTTAGTGATTAGTTTATTTTTTGAGTAATGAAATGTTTGTGGTTGGATGTTTTGAACAGCGGACTCGAAACGAAGAACTTGAAGGATGCAATTATTTTAAATGGTGCAATGAAGCTAATTTGGATGAAAGGGATACTATTATTGCTAGGCAAAGGAGGAAAATTATTAGTCTGGAGAAATCTGCTATGGTTTCTCAGAAATGGGAGAAGCAATTAACATGGATGCTATGTTTTATGGGGTTTATTAATGTCATCCTTGTTTGTATCTTGTTTAAAATTCCATGACTATTTTGTATTAGACAATGTGTTGTATTAGACAGTTGTTGAAAATGAATGAAAAATCTCAATTTCTGCTTTCAATAGCTAATTGGCAGTGATATTGTTGAAGAAGGTGGATGTTCTTTCAATAGTTAAGTTGTAGTGATATGGTTGAGACAAGAACAATTTGATGACAGCTAAGTAAACTCTCCAAATATAACATGTAGCCAATAAAATAAATTCATTTTATTTAACTCTCATTTTTTTCGTCTTAGAAAATTTAGAACAAGTTTATCCAAATACAACCTAACAGCTAAATTCAAATTTGATGACAGCAACAATTTAATGGCTACTGTACACAGTTATCAGTTGCAGTAGAAACAATATTGCACTTGTCATTTATCTTCAAATGAAAATAACTAATAAATAATATAAGATTCAATGAAAGTTGAGTATAAAATCAGAGCTTCGAATGCACATTGAATATAACAGCAGAATTTGTGCTTCAAATGCACATTGAATATAACAGCAGAATTTGTGCTTCAAACTGCACATTGAATATAACAACAGAATTTGTGCTTCAAATGCACATTGAATATAACAGCAGAATTTGTGCTTCAAACTGCACATTGAATATAACATCAGAAATTGTGCTTCAAACGGCACATTGAATATAACATCAGAAACTGTGCTTCAAACTGGACATCATATTCATTGAACAGACAATACTTTGCTTCATCAAATAATACATCAGCACACAATACATATTGAAGTTTGTATCCAAAAAAAGGTGCTAGCCGAAACAAAGTACCAAAATACATATTAATAATAGCTAATGACTTTCTAAATCAGTTTTAAGGTCCTGTGGCAGTTGGGTCAGCTGGTGTTGAAGTTGTCTGAGGTGCTGTTGTTGATGGGTGACTTTGTTGGGGTTGTTCAACCTCGCATTGAGTAATTTGACTGGATTGAGTTGCATTTGGAGTTGTTGGAGCAGCTTGGGCAGCTTGTGGACAATTATTTCTTTTATGTCCAAGCTCTCTACATATGCCACATCTCTTACGTGTTCCACCTTGTCTTAGTTGAGTGTCATCTTTCTTAAGCTCCCAAGGCTCTAATCTTCTTTTCTTTTTCGGTCTACCAGGCAAAATTCTCTTAGGTGGAGGCAACACATCAGGCATTGAAGTCATTTCCCACATATGAGCACCGTGGACTGGATATATCATTGGAAAGTATGTTTGTTCATAGGTTGACTTTGTAAACCAATGTGAGATGTAGTCTTCTCCATTGATGTTTAAAAATGTCATGGCAGTGAGGGCATGACAGCATGGGATTCCTGTTATACTCCATTTCCTGCAACTACAGTCCACTTTATCTATGTCAACAACAAACTTGTCACCAATGTTGGAAGTGTGTCTCACTTCAAATAATTTCAATCCTGACCAGCTGGAAAATGAAATTTGGATTCAAGTGAGTCAGTAAAGTAAAGAAATTAAAACAAATAAAACTTCATATTATGAAATCATACCTAGGTATCCAATATTTTGTGTTGTTTAATTCCTTTTGAAATCTTTTATAAATTTTGGGGCAAAAGGAACCTTCATATGACCTTATCTTCTCTCTATTTCTTGCCCATCTCTTCATTAGATACATACGAATGTCTTCCATCATTGTTATGATGGGCTTAGCCCTTGCATCCAAGATCACACTATTAAAAGCTTCAGAGATATTGTTTACTAGGGTGTCACAAGCAGCTGTAGGTGTAAACCTTGACCTTGACCAAAATCTATATAAAGAAAAACACACACATTTATAACACAACCAAACAGTTCTAAATAATTGACATGGCTAACACTCTTGAAAACATACCTTGGTGGAATAGCTATCAAGTGCTTAAAGGCCTCTACATTGACATCTTTTATTTCTCTCATGACTGCCTCCCATGCTTGAGGATGGGTTGATGATGCTGCCTTCCATAATAGACGTTTCAGATTTTTTCCAGGATATTTTTTCCTAAAATTTGCATATATGTGGCGGACACAAAACCTTTGATCAACACGAGGTAGAAGTTCTTGTATTGCTGGCAGAAGTCCCTATCAAATGATAAAAGTAAATTTACTGAACATGAACATGGAAGACTAAGGTCTCATAATAAAAAACAATGAAATATAACTTACTTTTTGTTGATCTGAGATAAATGTATACGTTGAACAATTTTCAACACCACCAAGATCATCAATCAAGAATTCCAAAAACCAAGTCCAGGTTTCCTTATTCTCCACCTCCACAACAGCATATGCCAAAGGTAACATTTGGTCATTACCATCTCTTCCAACTGCTGTTAACAATTCACCGCCATATTTCCCTTTCAAGAAACACCCATCCAAACCTACAATGGGCCTACATGATATGAAACTCACCTTACATGCCTTCAAACAAACATAAAGTCTCTTGAATACTTGGTTCCCCTCATTAGGTTCTACACTAACTTTGACAATTGATCCAGGATTTGACCTAAGCAGCTCATTGACATAGTCATATACCCTTTTATATTGTTCTTCAAAATCACCTTCAATTTTCTTGTGTGCCATTTTCTTTGCCCTAAAGGTTGTTGACCGAGACATATTAATATTCCATTTCTTAGAAACTTTGTTTTGGAGGTTAGTCAAATTAATATTGGGATTTTCTTTTATGGTCTTCTCTAACCTCCCACTTAACCATTTTGATGTCACTAAACGCACATTAAATTCTCTACTGCAGGTATGCTTGTTTATAATCTTCCTTAACTGCCATGTATTTTGGGCAGCCTTATATGCACAATATGCGTACCATGGACACTTCCCTTTTGCCCCACAACATTTAACAGAAACTCTTCTTTTATCATTTTTAAAAACCTTCAATTTCCTACCATTCTCTACACCGTAGCTTCTTATTGCTTCTGTGAAATCTTTTTTTTCACTGAAGAATGTCCCCACTTCCCAGTTATAGTGTTCCATACTTTTGGGCAATGAAAAAATGCCAAAATTTCCATAACGGTCTCTATCATCATTTGATGAATCACTTAATACAAGGCTGTCTAAACTTTCAGATTCCCAAGAATTGTTAGATAAACCTCTGTCATGTACATGCTGTAATGGAGGACACTTCCCACTTGGTCCACCCACTTCAACTTCCTCACTACGGTTACAGAAATCATCTTCACTCAACACATCCTCTTCATCTCCATTCCAACTTCTAACATCGTAGTCATCATGTCCCCCATCCTCTCTCTCAGCCTCTGCCTCCACAAAATTATCACTATCAGCCTCTACACCCTCTCCTAAAACAGCCCCAACATCCTCTCCCTCAGCCTCTGCATCCACAAAGTTATCACTGTCAGCCTCTACACCCTCCCCCAAAACAGCCCCAACATCCTCTCCCTCAGCCTCTGCATCCACAAAGTTATCACTGTCAGCCTCTACACCCTCCCCCAAACCAGCCCCAACATCCTCTCCCACAACCTCTGCCTCCACAATGTTATCATTGTCAGCCTCTACACCCTCCCCCAAAACAGCCCCATCAGTGTCTCCCTCAGCCTCTGCCTCCACACAATTATCATTGTCAGCCTGTACACCCTCCCCCAAAACAGCCTTCTCACACTCTTCCTCACACTCTACCTCTACACGATTATCACCGTCACCCTCCCCCAACATATGAACGTACTCAGGATCTGACACCATGTGTACAACATACAGGTGAGATTGACCATTCAAAATGGCAAGGTTGACCAGATGACATGCACCCTTGTCATCAGATAATAGTTCTAACCTTCCTTCTAACACAGTACCACCACCCACTGAATACCACAACTCTTTAACATTAATATAGCCCATCTCCTTCAAAATGGACATAATTTCAAAGTAGCTCCATCTATCTGGGTCAATTTTTAAAGTAGATGTTTGACCAAACTCATATTTAAATGACCCATCATTCACAAATTTGCCCCCATGGTGAAAGACCACTTCGACATCACAGTTAGGCATCCTAAACTAATATAAAAAATCATGTCAGTCTAACTTTACCCAAATAACACTACATTTAATTGACCAAAATAACACTACATTTACATATCAGGATACGACTGTCAACCCATCAGGGTATAACACTTCCACAAAGCACTTTAAACAGACCATAAACAATTAAAACAAATTTGTACTGAACCCTAAACACAGCATAAAGATTGACTTTAACCTGCACAATGGGGGACCACACACAACACCCATAATGGGGGACAACAAAAAACAGAGATAATAGTTTATGGGGGACCACAACAAAAGCAAACACACACACGAAGCAAACACACACACCAAAGCAACCATAAACCCAACGAAAGCAATGTACACGTACCTTCGAATGGACCTTCGAATGGAACCTACTTCGCACTTCCAAATCACCAAACGCTTCCAAATCACCAAACGTGTTCTGCTTTCAAAAGCCCCAATTGCGATTTTTCACCCTTCCTCAACAAAGAAACACTCTATCTCAAATATCTCAAATGCCCTAATTAGTTTTCGTTCACAAATACAAATACCCTAAATGAATTCTGATTTTAATTTCCCCAATTCAATAACCTATTTCCATGTTCTCAAATATCTCATTGACACGTCATTACCACTACTGTGACTCATTTGCCACGTTTTAATTCTCTAGTGCCAAATAATCAACCACTTAACGCAGTTAGTGTGTATTTAACGGAGATGACTACATTGACACAAATTTTTTCTATGTTTGGATTCAATTGACACTTTTACACCACGTGAGGACGATAATGAAACTTTTTAAAAAATGAAGATGAATTTGACACAATTCAACCAAACTGGGGACAAAGGAAGCAATTAAACCTATATATATATATAACATTTAGTACTATATTAATGCTATTTTGAAATTTATTTTTTGAATTAGTTATCTTAAAATGTTTTTGTGAAATTGATTTTATAAACACGTAAGTAATTTTATAAATTCATAATACTCTACTTTAAGAGACTAATTATATTATTATATATAATATATAATTTAGACACGCACACTAGCATATTTTAATTGTAATTTATTTATTATACGGATGATTAATATAGACATCAACTTTTCATGGCCGTTTGATTAAATATACTCAAATTAAATACTAACGAAATTTAATGGTATTAAATTGACATTTAATGATATTAACACACTGATTAAACTGCTTAAAATTTAATTTATCATCATAACTATATGTTCTAAAATAACTAATATCTGGGATATGTAAAGTAAAACAGTTTTAATATAACTATATATTTTCATGTCCATAATATCTTCATAAAATGTTACAGCTCTTAATTTGTGTGAATAAAAAAAAAAATCCTCTTCTTTCATCTCAAAATTCTAACATTCCATTTTTTAATCTGTTTTTTTCAATGCCTCTTTATTTTCAAGGAGAATGCAATTATTATTTTTATTTGAAACGGTTTTTTAAAAATAAAATATTAACATGGAATGCAACTTGATTTTTTTCTATAATAATGTAAAATAATTTAATTTTGCACTGTCAATATTCATATCAAATTCCATTTTTAGTCTTTTTACTTTTAAAATCGTATTTTCAGATCAAAGAAATATAAGAAAAACACTTAAACGTAAATTGAGATCTAAAAATAATTTAAACCCTAAGAAACCTAACACAAGGATTTACTAAATTAATCAACCAAGAGTTAAAGATTAAGTAAAAAAAAAAAAGAAAAAAATAAATAAATTTGAAGAAGAGAGTGGTAATAAAAGCGTGCAATTGTTAGGGTAGTGGCTGACACGTGTGAAGACAAGGAACGGCAACTTCCAATGTTCCAATATATAAATAGCGGCAACCTCCGTTTCCTTTCCACTCTTCCTAGGTTTATAACGTTAACTACAGCTGCTGCCACTACTCACTTCTGTTGTTGCGCTTCACGCCGCCAACTCGCCATTTTCAATCTCTCTTCATTCTCTTGGTACTTTCTCTCAACTTCTCTTTCACTTTCCACACTCTCTCTCACCACATGCACGTTCAGTTTCACCTCTAAAACTTCCATTCCACCCTCACTTCTACACACTTTCGTTACTTTTTCCGTCACTGTGCTCTTATTCTCCTTCTACTGAAAGTGTTTGTGTGTTGATGTCTGCACTTTTTCCGAGTCTCTGTTTTGTGTTGCAATTGCCTATGCTTAAGTTTTCTCGATTTCGGTGCGCATTGAGTTAATTGTGTGTAGTGAATGGTGGTGAGGTTTTAGATGTTGGTATGTGATACTGAAATTTATGGTGAGTTGTTTGTGTCGTCGAAGTTTGGAGTATTTTTATATGGTTGATCACTTTGCGGTTTACTCTGTTTTGTTCTGTGTGAGTAACTCTTCTTGCAGGTTTTACCCCTTCCTTTATTCGTGATTATTGTTATTTCTGTGTAAGTAACTGCTGGTTTTTTTATAGAGGGACGAACATGGATTTGAAGTTTCAAATGGAATTTGAAAGTTACAATTGTGTGCGCGTGTGTGAGAGGTTATTTAAATAGAAGATCTTTTGAAGGGATTTTCTAAAAAAGTGAGAGGAACTAACCTATTTTTTTTTTTCGAAAAGATTATACATGCTTTATCATCTCAATTAAATCTCGTGTTTTAAATGTTAAATTTATATTGACTTGGAGGCTTTTTAACTATAGTATATCATCAAAACCTGGTTTGGCACCGCCGACTTTGTTTTTGGATTTTTCGCGCAATGTGTGTCTGAATACTATTGGTTAGCAATTTGTTTTATATACTTTTCATTTGTGTCTTTATTCTGCTATTTAGTTTTTTTCGCATAGATTCTGAACTTTAAATGAGGCTCTTGGCTGTAAGTAATTATTATGGGAGGAAACCTGTGCTATATGTTTAGGAAACTATGGAGGGACTAGGACCCTGTAACTTCCTAATTAAGCAAAAGTCCTTTGAAAATTTAGACTTTATATTCTTTTTTGTGTGGTAGAAGCTGCTATTCTATTTATTATTTGTTTTGTTATTTTCTATGTATCAATTTCAAAAGTTCATGTAAGGAGTTGATTTTCTATTTGTTGAGTTTGCTCATGTACCTGAACAATTCTGAACGTTATCAGGAAAACTTTTAATGGAGCTAAGTTTGTGAAAGACAATCTGATGTCCCTACTCACCCTTCCCTACTTTTTAATTATAGAAAGAGTGAATCAAAATCCACTTTATAATTTGCAAAAAAGGTGCAATATAAGGGTTTGAGTAAAATGGGTCACTGTGAGAAACCCATCATTAAGGTGGAACCCTTTCTAGATGAACAAATTAATACTACAAAAGTTTTGGAGGACACAGAAGTCGATATAGTGAGTTGGGCAAACAAGGGTGATTTTGCATCCAACAAATTTGAGGACCCTGATGCAACTGACTATTCAAGTTCGTTTGCTGATACTACGTCTGATGCGGAAAATGGTTCTAGATTGAGTGATGCTGAAGTGGAGTCTGAGTTCTTAGGTGACAGTGGTAGCTTAACAGATGCTTTTGATGGTTCTGCATTTCCAATGAGGTGACTTTTCTTCCAAACCAGTAAATTTTATATTCATTTGCTTGCACATAATCTTGGTATCAATATCTAATGAACCCAAGTCACTTGAAATTATTGAAAATTGATTTAAAGTTACGTATAAAATTCATATTATACTCAAGGTTCAAATTAGGTAGTGGGTGTTTAGCAAGTAAAAATCTTAACATATCTCTGCACTACTTTGGTAATGATTATTAAAATAATGTTAGTGTGAAATTTAAAGGTTCCAGTTGTTTTTTGTGTGTTGGTTTGATGTTTCAGTAAGAGCATAGGTTATTTTCCCACTTTGCCTTCATGGAACTCCTTAGATATTAAATGCACTTCAATTTATGTTATTAATTAAATCCAGATAATTGTTCATCTAATATAGTTATAGTAATAACTCTTAGGCATATAATTTCTGGTTCGCATCTAATGAAGATTGGTATTGAAAAACCTATCACCACTGTTTGTGTGGTCTGTCATCATTAATGTCTTTTTTAGGGATCATTAATGATCAAACCATGCTTCCATAAGCTAATTAGGAATTGGTAGTGGGGATGTGGTATACTACCCTACCTGGTTATTTGGTGAAGCATGTACATGGACTTTTTTGTTTGATACATTACGTTTTTGCTGTGTAACTGTAGGAAGAGGAGGTTGACCGATCATTGGAGGAACTTTATAAGACCTCTAACATGGCGATGCAAATGGACAGAACTAAGAATTAAGGAAATTGACTCAATAGCATTAAAATATAGTAAAGAGCTTGCAGAATATGACAAGGGTAAACATACAACACCTGATCAATTTTCCATAGAAGAGTTTGGTTCAAAATCATTGCCGTTTTTGGGTGAACATAGTAGAAATAAGGCCAACAAGAGAAGAAAAAGGAAGAAAGTTGAAGACACAACTGAAATTGGATCATATACATCACATCATTATATTTTCTCCTATCTTGGTACAACTCATATATCCTTGATACCTAATTTTCTTATCTTTTCATGCTGTTTACCAATCTCCCGTCCATTCATTACACTATGTTCACTTAAATGGATTTGGGAGAGAGTGATTGAATAGATTTGAGAGGATTTGAAGGTAAATTTTTTGTTGTTTATTTGAGTGGATTTGGAGGTAAGTGAAAGTCGATTTGGAAGTAAAGTTTGTGAGAATTGGTATAGGATTTGATTGATGTGACAGATTAAAAAATTTACTTCCAAATCCACCTCACTTATCTCCAAATCCACTCAAATAAACAACAAAAACAATTTACCTTCAAATCCTCTCAAATCCATTCAATCACTCTTCCCCAAATCCATTCAAGTGAACAAGGGGTTAGAGATGTGTGAGACTCATTCCTTTACTTATATTGTAGAGAATAAGAAGTCTGATCATGACGGTGGTTTGGCTGATGATTTTGGTAATCCAGGTTAGAAATTTTATTTTTTAAAGCGACCTAATGTTTTGCTGCTGTCCATTAAATCAGTGATGTCATTAGTATCTATTGTATTCTTTTCCCTTAGGAGATAGGGTTACAAATGAAAAAAACTGTTTTATTCAACACCATTAAATTGTCAGTCAGTGGTTGTGTGTAGAATTATCTTTCATTGTTTTGATTATTGGAAGATTTAGCCTACCTATCATTTGCCTCTTAATCACATTTTGACTTGCATCTGATTCACGACTAATGCTTTTATACTGTCTTTTGGTATAGTGATCATAGATCCACATACTGATTCAACAGATAGGTTTGGCACTGGGGAAGTTCAACCTTTCTTGGATTTCAGTGAAACTGATGCTTCATTAGAGCAGCTTCTTTGGGCAATAGACAATCTACAGGCTAGGGTCCACAAGCTGAAGAGTGATGTTGATGCAATAATGTCGAAAAATGCATCAAAGTTTTCTTCATCAGAAAATCTGAGTCTTCTTCCTCATGGTGATATGCAGACTAGTTCTGCCCAAAGCCCTACAATCTCTGCAGGGAATGGAGATGCTGCATCTGTCGGGGTTATTTATAATTCAATTCAGCACGGAGTTGACTTTGATATTGGAGATTTTGTTATGCATAGTGTTGTGTCAAGTTATGGAGAAGTTCCAATGGTTCCTGATATAATTGAGAGTACCGTTGGCTTATTGTCTGCTGCTGATGTCACCTTTCGTTCAGCCTTGGCTGGGGACTCGTGCGAAGCTGTAAGTTTCTTCAACCTGTGTAAACACAGTTTTAGTTCTTCCTATAATTCTGCCAATTCCTTTCCAGGTGATGGCAGAAAAGTGTTTTATATAAAATTCAATAGAAAAAGCTTTCTTTTCATCTTTTTGTGTCCACTGATCTGTATTGTTGATTTGGTAAACAATTTTCTGTGATTTATTCCTCATTGTTACTGTTAGAATCTTGTAGATATATTAGAATCCCATAGATATAGTAATGTTCATATTAGGATCAATGGGATTGATTCTATATTGATGTTATTAGCTTAAAATAAGCTCACTGAATATTGTATTACCATGGTGTTCCTAAAAATTGAATACATCCGTTGTGGTCTAAGCACCCAAAATTAATCATTTGTCTTTAGGTTTCTCTCTTCTCAATGGTCAACTTTGACAATTGCTGCATCCTCCGATCACTTTTACCCTTCGGTAGTTGTCGGGTCCTTTGAGCATTTTCGCCATCCAACATCTGTCATGTCTTCCAAGCATTTTTGTTATTTGCCAGCTGCTGCACCCTCTAAGCCTTTTTTTCTCTTTCATTGCCGCTCCACCCTTTGAGCATTTTTTCCCTCTAGCAACTGCTGTGGTCTTTGGCCTCCATGTTCTCTGGTAACTGCCATGCACTACGAGCCTCTGTTCTGGCAGCTGCCACTTTCCTGAGTCTCTGTTGTGTCTCAAAGGAACATTTGCTACTTTCTCTACGGCAGTTGCTATGCTCTTTGGAACATTTGTTACTTTCTGACAGTTTCTGTGCTCTTTGAGTAGGTTTTTCTCTCTAGCAGCTATTGCATTCTCAATATTTTTTGCTCTCCAAAGCTGTCAGGCTATCCAAGTATATTTTTTTGCCTTTTATAATTGTTGTAACCTGTGAGCATTTTTTCTTTTTGGCAGCTGCTGTGTCTTTTGACCATTTTTGCTCTTTAGCAGACCGCACCCTCTAAGCATGTTTTATCTCTGATAACTGTCACGCTCTTCCCAACCACCATGCCCTCTGAGAATTATGCTCTTTGGCAGTCATTGCACTCTTCAAGTATTTTTTTTTGCTCTCTGGTAGTTTTGTGCCCTTGGAACATTTTTGCTTAAGCATTTTTTCAATCTGAGGTTTTTTCTTTTTAGCTTTTTACAGTCCTCATCTATCCTCTAACATAACCCTACGATTGGATCTGCCCTTTTCTTTGGCAACCGCTATGTGTCTGACTCACGGCCACCTGCAGCTGTGCCGCCCCCTCGACACAAAATCTTCACACACCAAATTGATGTGTGAAGCTTTGCTATTACTTACATTGCTAGCTCTAAAACAACCAATTTACCGACATGTTCATTAAGAGGGGACACGTGTTGATGAAATTTGCACCAAGCTTGAGACTTTGTCGAATGGAAGAAAGTAATGCATGGGGATGCATGTAGTATAACCATCCAGCATGTAACTGTACACCAATGTTTCTTTTTCTGACATTTCTTTTGAGGTATTATTATGTTCTGAATCCTTTTCACCAATGAATCTGTAACTATTGAAGGTGGTGTGTGAGATTATGGCACTGCTAAAAGCATAAATTTGCAAGTTTGAGGCATTAAGTTTTGACATGTATGGCCGCAGATGGTGGACAATGTCTTGATACATGAAGTCGCTGAAACTGATGAGCACACCTTTAAAAGTGGAAGTCAGCCTCCGATGGAGAGGCTTCAGAACTGGGAGAAAGGTGAAGGGGAAGAAAATTTGAATCTTGTGTCTGTTCCCATGTCAGATATTAATACAGTGGCTCAAGAACAATCAACCCTGAAGCCCTGTGTGTATAACGATGTGAGCATCCCGAAGAACAAAAGAAAACGTGGGGAGCGCAAAGCGTGTTCAGGTGGTTGGAGCAAGAAATGCTCAGGAGAATCTGAGAATCACTGAGCTAAACTTCTCCATCATTTATAGCTCCTTTTCTCTCCCTCGTAAGTTCACTAATGTTATACTTAATAGGTGGAGAAGGAACTCGTTAAATTCTGATTTTCCGATCTTATACTTCACACCCATTTTCAAACTGGGTTTGGATGCGGTAACACATTTTAAATCTCATATATATGAAAGAAAATTCAATTTAGTTTTTACTTGTACATTTTTTTTTAATTTGATCGAATGGGGGAGTCATGTACAACAATCAAAATTGTACTTATTCCTATGAAAGTGAACTTTAATAAGTTTAATTCAATTATTCAAAATCGGTGTAGTAAAATGAACTCTTATATATTATTTGGATTTTATTAACTGATGTGGATCTTAAAGACGACACTAATATGAATAATTGGATAAGTGTAGTCTTCAAATATATAAGATATGGAGACATGGACATTAAAAACGACAAGAATATAAACAATTCGATAAGTTTAGTCTTCAAAGTATAAGATATGGAGACGCAAAAATTAATAATTATGATTATATAAATTAACTAGTGTATTCAAAATCATTTATAAATAACATTGGTAAAATATAATAATATAAAGATATCGTCACTTAATGCATAAATAAGTTTAGTTCATAACATCTAAAAAGTGAAAGGAGAATATAATTTATTTAAGACATTTTATTCTTTCATGAAAAAAAAACCATTTTAGTAGAATATTCATATAAAACAGAAAATTAATAATGTAACATCCCAAAATATAGCATAATACCATATTATAGATTAATAATACCTATAGGTTTACGAAAGATAAGTCAAACCTATTGACCAAACGGTCCAATCTAAAACTATACACAATTGATGACCGAATGGTCCTAACTTAAGCAATAGGGTCATCGCCTTCCAACGCTTGCTCCACCGAACACTCATCGCCTTCTGCTCACATCCACAGGATGATCATTCCAAAAGAAAAGATAACCGTACGAACAACACAAGACAAAACAAGAAAGTATGATAAGCTAATGTAATTTAATTATAAATACATGTATACAATTCATACAAGTTCAATTCATACGAAACCGAACGGTACATCATGCAAACACTGAATACAATTAATCATATACAAACCGAACACTACCATTCACACATCACACACGCACACACACACACACACACACACACACACACACACACACACACACACACACACACACACACACACACACACACACACATATATATATATATATATATAAACCGAACATTATGACTTGACCATCCGGATTGTATGAATATGTAGCTACAGTCGTCCTTGTACTTGTGGTAGTGTAACAGCAGACACCAATCAAGCTACTACCCAAGGTTAATCCCATAATACCTACCTCGACACCCTGAGGTGGTAGGACTTCCTGCTATTCTCACAAATGAAATACCTCTCTCTATGTGAGAATGATACTCATATATTTTCAGGATGAACGCCAGCTTAGCATATCCATATTCATACTTTACAATTCAATACTCATACACGAGACATTCATCCTTGGAATTCTCTTCCATAATATTTAAAAGTCACAATTCTCATATTTAACATAATCTATCATTCCTCAGTTATATTTCCATTCATAGAATAAAGAGAACATGTGAACGTTGGAAGCTGAACACCTTCGCACTACCCAACCGAGAGGACCTAACGGTTCAGAAGAAATAGAACATAAGGAAATGACTGAACACTTTTATTGACCGACCACTAAAGAAACCAACTACTAGGAACTTAGCCCAACTCGAAGAGCTCAAACCGCACACTCATAACTCAAACCGACTCTTAAAAACTTAGACCGAACACTTATACTAAATTGAGTACTTAGAGAGTACTGGATACTTTATCTAGACCGAACACTAGTTTAATATCAGAACACTATGATTAGACCGAACGATCATAAATAAATAATATCTCTACTAAACCGAACCCAAGTTACTGACTGAGTACGTAACACAACCGAATGATCGACCAACAAAATTCTGAATAACACCTCTTCAATCAATATAAGATATTTCACTTAATTTCTAAACCGCCAAATTTGATTTCTGTTATTTTAAACCTATTCCACTGAACCTATTACACACTACTCACAACTCACATTTTCACATACTCTCTTTCCCAAACCAGAAATGACCGAACGTTCTACAATAGGAAACTCCAGCCCAGTTCACATGTCTCGGCCAAACACAGAATTTGAATACAATTCAATCAAACATACCATTATTCATACATGCAAGCATTCATACATCAATTCCAAACACAGAAATATATAATTAAATCACTAGCTTCCCTTACCTTAAATAAACTAGGCACTTTCTAAGCTTCCACCACTTTGACTAACCAACAATCACTTCTAAAGCAACCTACTAAATTTCCGATCGGTGAAAAGGGACCAACTAGAGGATCAAAGACAGAAACATATTCAGAGAGAGATAGATGAAGAACACATGCAAGCTGAACAGTGCTTGAATGTATCAAAAAATACAGAAACTTCAACGAACGAGAGAATTTACTTACCTACTTCATACAACAGTTAGGTTGATGGGAAGGTAAACTCTTGCCACCAAGGAAGAACTTAGACACGACCTAGATGATGATCAGAAGAAGGAGAAAGTGAGAATTTATGGAGAGAAGAAGGAGAATTGTAGAGAGAAGGAGGAGAAACTCAGAAAGTTTGGAGAGAAGAGGTGCATGCAAAAGTGGCTCAACGTTTGAAAAATTTACTTATATACTACCGTCAAAAACCGATCGGCCAATCAACTATACACACCTGTCTTCCACTTTCTGAATTTTCTAAGCCCTTACACCTACACCTGATTTCCACTCACGGTTGAATTTAATGGTTATGACAAATAACTTAAAGAATTTTCTCATTAGAAGACATATAAGGAGATTAAATAAAACATTCTCACTAAAATATGAGTTTTTAGAAAATAATTGTATTTGTTATTATTAACTTTGGAATTATATTAAATTTATTTTTGAATTGGATAATTCAATAATATATATGATGCAAGTGTTGTATATATATCCAATACTTCTTTAACACCAACACACCATTTGATTGACATGTTCGAGTTTCACTATTGTATTAAAAAAATTAAAAAAAAATTAAAAAAAATGACATTTAATGATTTAGGTAAATTTTCAAAACTTGGTAATTTACTTCTTATAGTTTATTAGGGTAAATTTGCATTTTTAAGAATAAATTGGCATGAGTTTTTGATGACTTTTTGTAAAAATGAATAACTAAATTCGTCATTAGTTAGGATTATTTTGGTTTAATCGAAAGTCGTCACTATTGTGAACGATATCCTATAAATTAAAAGTTGTTACCACTTTCAACGATATCCTATAAATTAAACGTCGTCACCCTCTAGTAACTTTTATTCAATATATTACAAAGAAGTTATCATAACTCATAACAACTTCACTTTTTTCATAATTTTATGGAAAAGGTGTCATTAAGACTTATGACGACTTCAATTGGAAAGTTGTTCAATTGGAAAGTTAGTAACGACTTACTTTTAGATTGTAAATTTTAAGTCAACTATTCCAATTGTATACTTTACTAGATAAACCATTTATTTTTTTGAAAATTTTTCAATGACTTACAAGAAAATTATTTTGTATTTAACACACATATATATATATATATATATATATATATATATATATATATATATAATTAATATGTTTCTATTTCATCAGTTTCATGGTTGAATAATGGATGTGCCTGTAATTTTTGTGAGGAACTAGTAGTTTTTTTTAAGGACAAATAAATTTAGATTTTGATTATGTCCTTGAGATATTCCTGAAGTGAGCGTGGGGTGAGTGTTTGTTTGAGAGATGAGAATAAGAGATAATGAAAAAAAAAAGAAAACAGAGCTTGCACGTGAATATGCCATGCACGCATCATGATATCTTCGCTTTGCCAACTAATGCATTTGATTTTAGTTTTGCATTATCAAATGTCGGCTTCTATAATAATATTCTTCAATAGGCATGGTCTCTTAAATTTAGTTAAAAACTTCATCCTTATACTAATATTACATCTCTAATTTCTTTTTCCTCTTCTATCGTTTTTTCCTCCTTACAACCAAACACTACTTACCTTTGCCATTTTCTATCATCTGTCACAGTTTTTATTACTCACAACCACTTTGACCAATAATCATCAACAACTGGAAACAAAAAAAAATAATCAACATTTATCCTATTTTGGGTTGGATTTGGACTGAAAATGAGAGATGAAAAGAAAAAGAATAAAATTAGTGATAATATAACGTGATGGGAAAGAAAGAGAAACATGATATACAAATACAATGAATTAATATAAAATTTTATATATTTATAGTTAAGTACATTTTCAAAGAAGAGAGAAATAGAAACGAAAAAAAAGTAAAGAACACATATAAAAAATGATAAATGTGATCAATTATATGACAAAAAAACAAGAATGAATAACATAAGATAAAAAGACGATATGAGAGTTAATATGTATTTATCATTACTTAAATATATTTTTTAGAGAGAGAAGTAAAAATATATATAAGAAAAAGAACAATGACATAAGATAAGAAAATAAGATTGATATATATCTACACCTACTTAAATGCACTTCTTAAACAAGATAAAGGAGAAAATAGAAAAAGGAAGATATACTGATAAATATTATAAGTGATGTGAAAAAAAACCATAAAAGTAAATATATTTATAATTACTTAAATGCATTTCTTATTATTAATTTGGGAAGAATATCTCTTCCTGAAGATTCTTTACTGTGATAGTTCCTGGAAGAATCTTGACCAGAAGCAATGAAAAGATCAAAACTTGTAAAGCAATGTTGGTGATAAGAAAGTAAAGGAGAAAAATAAAAGAACACTGAAATGCAAATAAAAACTAGAAAGTCAATAAAAAAGATACTACAGAATTTCTATTTCCATCACTCTTTCACACACAAGGTAGGGGAAATTTCTCATTTTTTACTGTGTTTATATATATATATATATATATATATATATATATATATATATATATATATATATATATATAATATAAAGTGGTTGTGTTATATATATAATATATATAATATCTTTAATTGAAAGTGGTCGTTATATATATATATATATATATATTAGTCGACCTTAAATCCTGTAAAGTTGGCAAAGGTGTAGACGCCATAACGCATTAGCAGCATCTCTTAGTGCTTTAAATTAGAAGGTCTTTGTTCCAATCCAAAGTGAAGAAAATCATTTCCATGGTCTACAATGTACAAAAAGCAAAAGATGTCTGAAACCTCTTCTTTTTGACCCCCTCCCAGTCATTCCATTAATAATAATAATAATAATGATAATGTTTAGATTACAGGCTAATCAAATATAGGTTAAGGCTTTTTAACTTGATATGGAATTCTTAACAGAGGATATAGAAAATTTGAGACTAAATATCAGCATATGCACTTAATTAAGGTGCAAATGGAAGCATTTTCATGAGAAGTTGCATGTTAATTAATTTGCATTATGGTGACTAATTAACAATCTTGGTTGAACAAAAATTGGCAAGATGCCAACCAACATCTCCAATCATAATGTCTTTTTCTCTTTTTTGCAGCCTTTTGGAGTCTTGGGATAGAAATACGTCGCACCACACAACACCTTTAACAACAAATTCATATTCTAACACATCAAGTGGCAAAATAATTCTAACCATATTTTATTTAGAGTTTTCAAATTACCTTATAATGTATTAACAGAAGGGGCTCTCTTATTTAAGAAGCCATTTTTTCTTTAAATCTTCCAAGAGTAATAATTAGTACTAGTTAATGTTATAACAAAGTGAGAGACTTTAAATTTCTCATAAAATAAATTGATGAGAAAAAACTAATATATACATATACAAAATGGTTTATTAATTTATTATCTTAAAATTCTTTTGTTATAATCTCTTATACTTAAATATATTAAATACTTAAACCTATTTTATTATATTTAAAAAAATATTATTTATGTGAAAGAATCGATTTTATGATTAAAATTTGGTAGTATGATCTCGTTCTTTTTATGGTCAAATTATATATAAGTAAATTGTCTAATAGACAATTCCTTTTTATTTTTAGAATACTCGTTTAATCCTTAAAATTGGACGTAATTATCTATTGTCAATTATATATATATATATATATATAGATAGATAGATAAAGTTAGTGCATCCAAATAGTTTTTCAACGAATTCAACATAAATATCAATTAGCCACATCTACAAAAATTTAAAACTAAATCATATCATCAAAACTCAATATTTATCAAATGGTCTGATTAAATTAAATAAACTATATTTTATAATACTCGTTTAATCCTTAAAATTAGACGTAATTATGAATTGCAATTATATTAATATATATATATATATTTAATCAATCTAATTAGTTTTTCAAGGAATTTAACATAAATATTAATTAGCCTACACTTATAAACATCTATAAGAAATATAAAATTTAATCATATCATTAAAACTCAAGGATGATTTATCAAATCCTCTAATTAAGTTAAATACACTATATATTATCTAATTAGACTGATCTATCTAGATAGTCTAACGAATATCGTGTATCTAGAAGTTTAACATCTTTAAAAACTGATTTTAATCAACAATTTTCGTTAAAGCTCAATTAATCTCAATGTTCCAAATATAATTGTGCAAGTATGAATTTGTATGATTTTAGAAGGGTTGGCATTGTTGTAGAGGGAAGAATTAATATCACAGTATATTTGGAGCAAGCAAAGAAGATAAAGCCTTTCTTTGAAAGTCCCCATTATAATCATAAACAGAAAAGATGAAGGAGCTTGTGTAATAATTGCACAGCACAAGTTCAGGGTTATTAGAATTATATGGGTCCTTTAGTGTATGCATGACACAGAGCGTTTTCAAATGGTGATGTCCACATGAAAGGAAATTATAGCTCCTTTTCTAGATATACTTTGAATTGGAACAAACGTGATAGTGATAGGACTAGGATACATTTCAGGCAACCAATTAATACCATATACGTTCGATTTCATGCAACTTCTGTTGATTCTTTAAGACATTTCAAATACATGAAATTTGGCAACATGTTATAGTGAGATTTTTTACATGAAAAAAAATAAAGAATAAAAGTAAGTTAAGTTGAGATTTGAAGGATAAAAAAACATCTTAACATGATGTTGACTAGATTTATGTAAAAAGACATCCATGTTAAAATTCCTGGCATTAAATCTCAACATGTTAGAAGAATGAGTGATGCCAGCTAGGGATATAATACGTGAAAGCCATGTAACACATTCTCTTCTATTAAATTATCTCTCAAGCGTGTGCAAGTTTCACACTATCGAACAACATCATTTCGTGATTAATATAAGAGCCTAATCATGATCCACTCACTTATTGTATAAATCTTTTTATACCATCTCCAACTTAATAACATCTTATTCAAATCATTGAGTCAAAAATTCAAAATAGAAAATCTATATTGGAATCATTAAAATACATTAAAAATGAGAAACAAAGTTACACCAATAACTATTGAAACAAATTTAAAATGATTATTATGTATAAAAAGAAAGTTATGTTGTTGAAAAACCTTAAAACAGGGAACTATAGTAACCTTTTGGAAATGAAAGTTTAACAAGAAATGAATTAGATGAGAGTTTGGTTAATAAATTTTGGTGGACTTATGATGAGGCTAATTATATTATATGAAGAATGATTTTAGTGTGAAAAAGGCAGGCCAAGCATGTCTTAGAGCAATTAATTGGGTGAGTGATCTGCTCTTGGTAGCAATGATAAATATGATTAAGGCACCAGAAAGTGATGAATTAAATAAGGGTATTGTTTCCTTTTTGAAGAGGCAGGGGCCACCTTGGTAATTACATTAAAAGTAGAAACATTTTTACTTTGCTTTGAAATTTCAAATCTCTTTCTCTCTCACTCAGAATCACAAGCCATCATGGCAGCCAAAGCAAAAGAAAGGGATTGTGTTACAATAAAGAATGGGAGAAAAGGAAAGAAGCACGTTGCCAACCCCATCTTAGTACACTCAAAAACTTCACCAAAACCCTCTTCTTCTTCTCCTTCTTCACTCTCTTCACAAATGAAAATACTTTGCTCCCTTCCTCCAACTCTCTCTTACTTTCACTTTTCTTTGTTCATGCAAGATCCAAAGAACGATTCAAACTCAAGGTATGTTATGTATCCTCACTCACTTTAATACTTTATATTCTACTTTGCTTACTAATAAATGTTTCTGTAAATTGGGTGTACCGGAACAATATCCATTTTTGCTTCTTTTTTTTGTTCGTTGTTGAGAAAATGCTCACATTATTCCTTCTAAGGCCTTGAACTAGTCAAAAGATGTGGTGTAGACCAAGTTTAACCTCTGCCTTTCAACCTTAATGATGTTAAGAATTTGACCAACCAAACCCAAAAACAGCATCATTCATGCCTATAGGAAAGTCAATTCTCTGGCTGGCCTTCTTTTTAGCTTTTTCAATAGTGAGCCTAAATTTGGAAATTCTGAGTTTAGATTAAATCTGTTACGAGGCTTAAACATGACCCTCCAAAGGGTTTCTTAAGCTTGTGAAAGAGCTAAAAACTTGAATTTGTGTTCCACTTGTGCATGCTATTTTGGAGAAATGAATGTAGTTAAGGGTGTTGTGATTCATGAAGGAAGAAGCCGGTGCATGATCTGAATAACTGAGGCATAATAAGCACTTGTTTTTGAAGTTGCAGGAAGCCCTGGTATCAAAGAGCAATGGAGGTGACTAGTCTATGGAAAAGTATTTCCAAATCCGCAGAAATTCCCGCAGGTAATTCAACCATATGGAAGACACCATCAATGCCAAAATCCCCTCAAGTTCCTACACCGAGTGGTAACAAGAACAAGCTAAGAAAATGTGCCTCCCTGAAGGTTGCAACATCCTTCACAAGGGTTTGTCTTTGTGCACCTATGTATTCATATAATGAGATTTTGAGAGCTGAAGCACCACCCAGAAGAAGCAATAGTTACCCAAGATCAAAGCCATTGCAAAGTGCACATGAAAGAAGTCCTAGTGCCAGGCTTAGCACAGAGGGAAGGAGAGTCTTCAGGGGAAAATCATTGACCGATGATGTTCTAATGAGAAGGTTTGTGATTGAGGAAGAGGCAATGATGCAAATCAGAAGAAGAAATCAAATGGAAGTTATTAGGAAGAGGAGTATGATTAGAAGAAAGAAGCTTGGGCCTAGTCCTCTTAGTAGAATGGTTATGGCAAATCATATTGGACAATTTTAATTGATTGGTCCAATTCCTATAGTGCCAAGTCCACTTGGTGAATTTTGATTCTCCATCCCTTCTTTTTTTTTTCCTTAATTCCATTCACTCAACTTTTTCACTTAATGGGGTTATCTTGCAACATTTAATTTTACATCACCCAATTTTATTTTAATCATATCATTATGTATAGTTAGGCTCTTATGACTATTTTTAAGAGTACTTAACAAATAGATATGAATCTAAATCATACAAGGAATTAATTAACACAACTTCTGATCTTAAACCTTAAAAAAAATAAAATTTATGAATATTCTTTCATGATCAATTTTTTTTTCAATTCAACGATTAACATTAAATTTTTCATCATCTTTCTATCATAAATTAGTTTAGAAGTGAATTTTAAGTCTAATTCAATCTTACAAAATCGACCACTTATATGCTATAAATTAGTCCTATCTCTAATTGACGTTAAACTTCCAATCAAATTTAATTTTCATCATATATTCAACTATTAATTTATGTTAGAGAAAAATTATATTCTCAATCAAAAATTGTGTGTGTTTGTATTAGTTATTTTAACATGAAATTGAGAACACTCCATCAAAAGCTTAACAAGAGAATTTTTGGAAAGTGAAGAAAAGAATTTTAAGAAAATGAAAGGAAATGATACGTCAAATCTTAATTTGTGAAACCAACAACTGAGCCAACTAACTAGTATATGTAGACTTCTTAGTTTGCTTATAAGATACTCTAAAAACACAATTCTTGAATAAAACTTGTAGAAGAAGGATAGTGGTTATCTAATTTGTATCTGAAAGGCCAAGTTAGGTTGTTTTGCCACTAATAATATCAACTACCCCTTCTTCCTTTTTTGCTAATATTTTGCCTGTTAAGTGAAAAATACACACATTAAGCCTCTTTAGGTACTTCACAATGTTTCAAATTCTACACCATTAACTTTCTTAATATGCAAATTTTCTAACAATATAGATGTTGAATTTTCAAGAATCTCATAAAATCTTTGTTCATCGAGTTTTACACTAAACTTATAATCGTTATTGTTGTAGATTAAGAAGGTGAAAAATGTTGGTAGTTGGTAACTTACTTTGAAATATTTATGTAATTTATGAGATATGATGAATCGATCACCAACCGAATCTTATTATCTTATTAATGTTATGGTTAATGAAAATAATTAGTCAACTTAAATACTCATGAATACTGGATTTGGGTTGGTATTGATGAAAAATATTATATAAAATATAATGGTCCTCGCACTCACAAAAAGATCATTTTGTCCTTATCATCCTTTTAAATTTCTTAATTAATATCAAGGACACCTGGAAGAATAATAGGACATGGATGAAATGAAGTAACAAACAAATTTAATGAATTTGCATATTTTTTCAACTTATAGTTAAACATTTAATTTATCTTTTGTCATTTTAATCATTTTACACATTTTAATTTTTATGTAACACATGATCAAATTAAGTTTAAGAACTGAAGTAAAAGTGTGACAAAAATCAAACAGGATCATGTGCACCTTGTATGGGACACACAACAGAAACCTTGTGAATAGACATTTATGCTTAACTCAACATTAAAAACAAATAACATATGACGATGATGTGATGGAAGAAAAATATTGGTTACCTACCGAGACATACTTTATAAATTCTTACAGGATAAACACCACTTTCTTATTTGTCTGAGGAAATAATAAACATATCCTATTTAAATAAAACCAACCATAATTAATAGCCCTCCAAGATTTTGTCAGTTTTAAATTCTCCCATTTTTTCTTTATTTTATCAGAAAAATGGTAAGTTCATTAGAAAAATTTGATCTTTATATCATCATTTAAAACTTTGTGATTTCAGAAAATATGGAAGAATTTAAATCTTATTGAAGATTTACTTCTCTGCTAAACTCAACTATTGTAATCAATTATTTCCAATCCTTTTCTTTTTGTATATTTATGTTATTTGTTCAAAATCAAAAAGTGTTTAGTTCAAGAATCAAGAGTGTTTACTAATTTTTCTACATAAACAATAATTTTGTAAAAAGAAAAAGTATATATATATATATATATATATATATATATATATATATATATATATTTGTGATTAAAATTCGTAGTCTGAATGAATATTTACTAATTTATTAGGAATATGATTATTATAATATTTAACTTAACATGCAGATATTTACTAACGGTTTATCACTATTAATGAATTTTATTTAATTATTTACAAGAATAAGATAATTAAAATCAAATTATTAATATATGAGATAATTATTAAAAAACTATTTAAAATTAAAAATTTATATATATTATTATTTAAATCTATAAATTGAAATTACTTTTATAAATATTAATTTTTTAAAACTTAGTGTAACCTCTCACTTAATAATATAAACTACTAAATAAAACATTAAATATTTTGATAATTCACAGTAGTGATATCAAGATATATATATATATATATATATATATATATATATATAAAATTCATATTCGTTACCAAACAAAAATTACAGTATCTAAAACTCTAACTACTTATTAATATTTTCTTCTTCAAGTAAAGAAATATCTTCACTTGTTACCTCTTCTGCTCCCATCAAATAGATGATCATTGCAAGAAAGATACACATAAATAAACAAACAAAATAAAAACATGTAAGCTACTATTTTAAAAAACTTGTAAGCTACTATTTTAAAAAACTTATAATATCACATTAGATATTCAACTTTCACTTTTCATAAGACATATAACAAAAGACTTTAGACTCAAATAATCCGGATACATACATTAGCATATACCTTACAGAAATATAAACGCGGGGTTATCACCTTACTACTCACGAGATTAATTTTTTACACTCGAAACCAAAGTCCAAGTAAAGATCTCCTGCCATACTTCACTCTCTTTCCATTCCTCTCTATAGGAGCTATATGGTGGTAGTATATCAGAATACCTTCTTTCAAAATTTCTTTTTGTCAAGCATACACTAAATACTCACCAATACATAAAATCTCTCCTTGAGATCTTATCCCACAATGCATTATACAAGATTCAAGTATATTCACATTCCACAAACATAAATCATTCATAGTTCAACATAATGCATTCACTTAAATCAATTCAATCATCAAAACATATTATCATAGAAAAACCTGCACCGATTTCGCTATAGAGAGCGCTCAGCACCAGAAATGATGTTCAACGAATTAACACAAGATAAGCTCCAGACCCCCTACAACGTTGGTGCTTAGTGGCTCCATTGTGGCGCTCAGTGGAACAAAGCTAATAATGCTTCAGACCTCTCTATAACTCTGACGCTCAACGCCATACCAATAGCACAGAACACCATATCAAATACAAGAAAATTCAACACTGTGAATTAGGGAAATCAAAGACATGTTCCAATGACCAAATTGGTATTCCTCACTCATTGAAAAGTTCTAAAACAGTTTTGACAGTCAGATTGAACACCAATTCACTCGATTGATCACATCCTCAATTGCCTAATTTAACCTCAATTTCAATCAAAACAAGTACATTGCATACAACAAACACAATCACAACTGAACATACCAAAATAACTATTTCAAACCAAACCAAACATCCAATGTAGGTAAACAACCTAACAACATGTTTAAAACTTCTCTTACCTAATATAAGCATAAACCACTATATAGAACCTAAAGTCGTTTCCACTTATTAAAGAACTCTATCTATACCTACAAATCACAAAATTATGATCATAGTATGTCATTGAAACCACCTATCATCAAAGAATCTAGTAAAAGATTCATATGATACATGCAATTAAGCTAGAGTCATGTGCATAACAAAATAGCTAAAATTGAGAAAACAAAAGAAATTAACTTACTTTTTTTAGGAAACTGATCGATTGAAGTAGAAGATCTCACCACAAGATCACTCAAACGGTTTTTAATCTTCAAACAAATCAAAAATCCATGTCCTTATATCTAAGTAAAAAAATTAAATATATATATATATATATATATATAATTATGCTTATACTCAATCCATAAGAAAATTATATGTAAAAATAAAAAGGATTTAAATTCAAAAAATACCATAAGGCAAATTTGTTTATGACCGTGTTATCCCTGTAATAATTCTAATAGAAATGATGAATTACATTTTTTATTTAATTTCCCCATCGTTTTCATAATATTTTTTATTTAGGTTTAATAATTTCGGAGGTCCCTATTTTCGGACAAAATCTCAATTTAGTAATTTTCTTTCTCGGCGTCTCAATTAGGTCCTATTTTTGTAAATATTGCAACAATTCGGCCCTTACTATTAAATTGAACCCAACGGCGTCAGTGTCTTGTTGACGTGGCACGCTGGAATGAGTTTTTAATTGACGTGTAGGGGCTACTTTGTCTTACGTGTATATTTATATTTTTTTAAAAACAAACAAATGGAAAGTAGGGTTTTGGTGTTTTTGATGATGGTGCTAAAGACGGGAATGGTAGCCGCGGAGGTGACGGCTGGGGAGAAACCCACTGACCCCGGCGGTGGTCGTCGACGGAGTCTAGTGGAGGCAGAGCTCTTACCTTTTTCCATGGCAGCTTTAATGGCATCCGAGAGATCGGACGAGACGTTCAACATGTTAATTAGGGATTGGGAGAAGTTTGTCCTGACATTGTGGGGTTCTTGTAGGCTTCATGCAAAGTTCAATCAATTTCACAAATTAGGGTATGAATTTGGGGATTTAGGTTTTAATTGAAGTTGACGTTGACAGAGAGCATGCAGTTTTCGTCTTCGTCGGAGTTGTGGGAAGAGTGGAGGCAGCGGAGGACAGCGATGCGGACATCGAAACCCAACCCGCCATTTAAAATCCCTCCCTCAAACATATTAGAAAACACAAACCCTTGTCGTTCCACCTTTGTTTTTCGTCTTCCCTCGTTTTTTTCACTCTTCTTCTCTACGCACCACAACACAGTTTCTCAATTCCCCTGTTCTTCAAGTCTTAATCGGTAAAACACAGACATTGATGGCCAACGATCCCAGGTAGAACGAATCCCTAATTTCACACTTGATGTCCTCCTCCAACGACCAGCGTTCTCAGCCTGAGTCTCTCTTCAACCTCTGCAAGCAGACCCGCCCAGAATCTCTCCTCCTTGGCCTGGCCCACCTCCTCCACACCGCCCCCAAACTGGAGACCCGAACCATGTCCGCTATCCTCCTCCGCCGCCACCTCACGCACCACCACGACTCTTTCCTCTGGCCACTCCTCTGCCCGGCCGCTCGCTCCTCCCTCCACTCCACTTCGTTCTCCTCTCCTCGCTCCAACAAGATCCCATCAAATCCATCCCCAAGAAGCTCTACGACACCATCTCCGAACTCGTCGCCGCAATTCTCCCCGACGACCCCTCTACCTGGTCCAACCTCGTCCCCTCCTCTTCCAGTGGGTCACTTTTCCCGAGTCCAGGCTCCAGGAAGTCTCCCTCCTGATATTCGCCCAATTAGCGCACTACATCGGTCAAACCCTACTTCCTCAGTTGTCCACTCTCCACTCTGTCCTTTAACTTTTCTCCTAATTTTACAAAGTTTTTAATTTTAAAACTATCTTAATACACATTATTTATCAACGTCAAGCAAAAAAAAACAGTACAAATCAGTACAATGTGCCACGTTTATGAGATACTGACGCCGTTAGGCTCAATTTAACGGCAAGGGCCGAATTGTTGCAATTTTCATAAAAGTAAAACTCAATTGAGACGTTGAAAAAAAAATGACTAAATTGAAATTATGTCCGAAAATAGGGATCTTCGGTATGATTAAATATTTTATTTAATAAGAAGAAGCAAATTCTAATTTTATATCCATGAGCCAGAACCAGCTGAACCCCAACTCCTGTGTTGAGCACAGTTTTTTTGGTGGTACAGTGAGTTTGTTTTATTGTGCAACATCTATTTTGTCTATGAAGCAATAAAGGGAAACACGTTTCCCAATAGGAGTTGTAATTTTAATTATATTTGTATTTTGAATGTTTAGCAAAAACCTATGGTCTCATTATGACATGTTACACAGTAATATGAAATGGTGGTTGACAACTAAAGGAGCCCTTTTTGTGAGTAAATGACCGTTATTACATGTTCCAAATTTGAAAGGTGTTGCTGCATGAATTTGTTGTGGTTATAATGATTAAAGATGTGAGTAAAAACAATAGTTTAACAGTTGAATAGTATGAAAATTGAAATTTGGTTTAATTGAAGAGTGAGAAGGAATAGTAATAGAAGAGTTGAAGCTGAAGTCACACGAGGGAACTAAACTCATCTGAGCAGCTTCTATCACTGCCTCAATATGTGGGTATTCATGGTTAGAGATCACGAATCGGATCGAGTACGGATAGTGTTTACCCGTAATTTGATTTGACAAAAAAAATTTATTCACTATCCGACTCGTTATCCGCACGGATACCCGCTTAAAAAATATCTGTACATATTTTAAAATCCACGGATGCCCGTGAATATCCGCTGATACCTGTAAATATTTAAAAAATATATATTTTAATAAATTATTAAAATAAAAATTAAATAGAATTATAAAAAATATATAAAATATAATATAAATTAAATGAAATATAAATTTAAATTCAATTTTAATTAAATTTAATCTTGTAAAATATAAATTAATGTTAATTTTAATTAAATTTAACTTAATAAAATATAAATTAAATTTTTATTTTTATTTTTTACGGGTAACGGGTAACGGGTATCCGGCAGTACAGATAATATAATATCCGCACTCGACCCGTTTATAAGCGAGTATTAAAATATCCGCTACTCGCGGATTACGGGTAATAAATACCCGCGGGTATTAACTATCCGTCACGGATTTTATCCGTAAATATTCGCGGATGCGGATTTTTTTTTCATCCCAGAGAAACAACCCACTGCAATTTCATCTTTTCTAACCAAACTTTATTCATTAAAACACATTTTTATATAACATTTATCAAATTTTATTCTTTTTAATTCACCTCTTATATATTCTTACATTCTTTTTAAGATTTTAAAATTATTCTTTACAACTCAAAAATTCTACATCCCATTCTTTTTTATATTTTAACAAATTTAAAATCTATTAAAAATTTTTCTAAAACTTTAATGAATTTTGAAATTTTTTAAAGAAAATTCTTTTAACATATTTCAGTTGAAACATTTGAAAATATTTTCAATAAATTTTGAAATATTGAAAGAATATTTCTTTAATAAAAGATTTGTTTTCTCAAATTTTAAATTTTATTAATTTTTTTAAAATTTTAATGAATTTTAAAATTTATTTTTCACATTTAGTTGAAAAAAAATGTAATTTTTAAAATTATTTTTGAAAATTAAAAGTATAGAATGAAAGGTTTAAAAGTATAGGAAAAACAATCCTCTAACTTTTAACAAGTCACACTTTCAGTTTTTAGAAAACATTTACTATTCAAATTAAATTACATAAAATTAATGTAACTTTTGAAATTATTTTTTAAAATTAGAAGTATAGTATGAAAGATTTGAAAGTACAGGAAAAACAACCCTCTAATTTTTAACATGTCACACTTTCCGTTTTTAGAAAACATTTACTATTCAAATTAAATTACATAAAAATAGTCTTTTATAGACTTATATTTTTAATGCTAAAACATTTCTGATTAAATCAACAAAAAAATGTACACAATATTATTTAATATTTTAAAAATTAAATAGTTAATTTAGTAAATAAATATTGTTGTGTTTTGTTTTCAGTATAATATGAAAAAAAATTAAAGTTTTAGTATAATAATTTAAATTTTATTAATTTCATTTAAATTTTATTAATTATTAATATAACTAATCATGAATTTGATTTTTAATAATTATTATGTATTTATATTAAAACAATTAATATTAATATATAATTATTTTTATAATAAAAATTAATATGTAACTCAAAAACGTTTAAAATTATTATGATAATAAATAATTTGTGTGATATTATATATACTTTTTGAAAGCTGTCTAAATAAAGGCTGTAAAATTTTTAGACACGTGTGACAATGAAAACTGAAAAGTCTATAAGTGATGTGATTGTACTCCTTAGAGAGATTTTCTTATGAATGAATCTTCCTACACCTCCCTCACCTCATCTGCACCTTCAAATTTACCTGTTTGTCCTTCATTTAATAAAAAGTCAAAACGGTAATTAATGAATTTAATTTTTTTAACCTCCAACCATTTTCCTAACTCCCAACCACAAAAATATTTGTTGGTTATAAACAATTGAAAAAAAAAATATTTGAAAAAAAAATAAACAATTGAAAAAAAAAAATATCATAACCAATATTAAAAAACTAAGTCTCAAAAAACGCCTCTACCACAGATCGAAGTCCGGTGCCGCAGATCGAAGTCCGGCCTCTTGCTGCCGCAGATCGAAGTCCGGCCTCTGTTCTCCTTGCCGCAGATCGAAGTCCGGTGTGCCCCGGTTATATGTGTGCCGCAGATCGAACTGCGGTTTGTGCTTACCGCAGTTCGAACTGCGTTTATCCTTGGTTCTGATCCTTTCTCCAGCTAGCTCTCCGAACACGACCCACGAACCTAACCGGCTCAGATCTGTGAGGAAAACAAACGAGGAACGCGAGCAAAGCACTGTGGGATGGCAGAGACAAAGGACGGAGAGAAAGAGAGGGAGGAAGGAGGGGGTGTAGGTGTAGGGTTTGACTACTGTGTGAGATGCGGCAGGGAGTGAGATGCGGCAGAGAGTGAGATGCGGCAGAGAGTGAGATGCGGAGGAAGAAGAAGAGGAGTTAAAGTTTTAGGGTTTAAAGTTTTACTAAACTTTTTAACCACAATATTTTTCTTTCTCTTCGTTGATTGACAAGGGGTACACTTTGGAATTATAATTTTTTTTGGAGGTGCAGGACGAGGGTGGTGAGGTGCAGGACGAGGGTGGTGAGGTGCAGGGAGAATGACTCTTTTCTTATAACAACTAGTTAGAGTTGGCTAAATTTTTAACAGTAAAAGTAATATATATGTATAAAGTATTGTGTATTTTTAATAATTAAATATTAATTTATTAATATAATGTTTAATTGTGTGTGAGTTTATTTTGTATTAAAGGGATCACATCATAGTAATGTATAAATCAGTAATTAAATTTGTGTATTTATAAATTAAGAGTTATATTAACAATTATAAATCATTATAATTGTTAATATTATTATTTTAGTTATTATTTTTATAAAATTAAAAGAAATTAAATAAACACTTCCTTTAACTAAGAATGTATTTATAAGTATTTAATTCTCAATACAACTCCTTAAGTATTTATTTACCTAATTCGATTTTAATATAAAAATATTTTTTTTATTCCCATAAAACAGGGGAGGGATAATTACAATACTATACTTTTAATATCTTCATAAATAATCATTTAGTTAAATAAAACGGGGTTGAAATTTAATAAGGACTATAAGAAACATTTTTCTTATATGCAAATATATAGAACATTAATACAAAATTATTAAAAAAATTTAATGTTTCAGTAAGTCTTGAATATTAAATAGGTCCATTTTTTTAACATCTCAAATGAGGTTTTTTTAATAAAATTGTATTAATTAGAAGTCTATTGTCAAATTGAACCGACAGAAGTTTAATTTGGACTATAAGAAACATTTTTCTTATATGAAAATATATAGAACATTAATATAAAATTATTCAAAAAATTATAACAGGAAAACATTTACGTTTTGTTTGCCAAAAGATTTAGTCCATTTAAACCTATATTGATTTACTTTTATCTTAAATAACCTTTCCTTTCAATTTTATTTCAAATAAATATCTTTTTCATTTCAAAATCAATAAATTTATGTAAAATATATGTTAGTGTTGTTAATGTCTATTCTTGTTAGGAATTAATTAGACACGTTTTTATGTATAATATCTCCTTTCATTAACCTTTTGTATTTAAGTTCAATTAATGATTTTTTTTAGAGAATCCGAACTGTGTTCATATTAACAACATATTAATAACGATATTTAAGTTCTCCAGAAGGATTAGAAAAAGTAAAAAGTTAATAATTCAATGAGTTAAACAATTTTACTAAATTATCCTTCTTAGTCGATGAAAATTGGTACAAATTGTACTAAAAGAAAAAAATATATATGTAACAATGTATCTAGTCTTCTAAATTGATACGAAGATCCATTTTTCTATGTATAGATACGAATAGATAATTCTGTAGAAAATATTATCAATAAAAAAATAATAATTGAAATTCTTTATCTATATTGATAATCTTTTTTTCTTAGATTGAAAATTACACTGTAAGACCACCTAGTCAGTCAAAGGACCGAACGACTGATCATCTAATTAGAAAACGATCGACTAGTCTGGAAATTATTTTGAGCAATAATAGTCATTAATGGATAGTTAACGAGAATAATACATTGACAATTAACAGGAATAAAGTCATTTATTGGTAATTAATGAGTCAGACATAATGGTAAGCTCATTATAATATTTGTCTGACAGAGAAAGCCGTTAATTAATTATAATTATTGATCTTTATTAATAGATTATTACGCAAAGTCACCAACTGAAGCGTCAGAGTGTCTTCTACATGCACTTGGAGGATGGAGCGAATAACTTTGAATGTTTTGGGTTAAGAATATCAGCCCTACCGAAACAATTCAAAATGTTAACAGTGGGTTAAAGATTTATCTTTCCATGAGATTTTGATTATTTTTTTCTCAACGGTGGTATTTTCTTTTTTGCTTTTTCTTTTCATAGCGCCCTTGCTTCTTTCTTTCTCTTTTTTTTCACTATTTTTTTTTCTTAGGGTAGATAGAGTCAAGCGCGAGAAAGAGAGAGTGAAGGCCACTGTCAACATCTGAAGGGGAAAGACTTGGAACAAGAGATTGGGTGTCACGCTAGACGGCGTTCTTGATAATCATGTCTAGTGATAGACCTACAACTCAGTCGTAGTGGGAAAGACCTACAATTAGGTATCGCTTTTCTAGTTCCCTTGTGGTTACATGGGATGTCACTCGATCCCACAGTGAGCGCCAGAATGTTTCGGTAGGGCTGAGATCCCTAACCCAAAGCATTTAAAGTTGTTCGCCCCATCCTCCAGGGTACGTTGTTCTCTTTCTTCTCCTTGTCCTAGCTGCGAGGGAGGGTTCCTGCAGAAGACACTCCGACGCTGCAGTCAGTGACTTTGCGTAATAATCTTGTAATAAAGATTATTAATTAGAGTTAATTACCTGCCTTTTCTGTCAGACAAATATTATAATGAGCTTACCTTATGTCTGACTCATTAATTACCAATAAATGACTTTATTCCTGTTAATTGTCAACCAATGGCTATTATTCTCATTAACTATCCATTAATGGCTATTATTTCTCAGAATAATTTCCAAACTGGTCAGTCGTTTTCTCACTAGATGGTCAGTCGCTCGGTCCTTTGACTGATCGCGTGGTCCTATAGTTCATATGAATTCTCTTGAAAATTTACAGGTCTCGAATAGCAAATTACAGGGCAAAGTTTCGTCTTTATTTGGGA
Organism: Vigna umbellata; assembly: GCF_029865625.1. Classification (NCBI taxonomy): domain Eukaryota; kingdom Viridiplantae; phylum Streptophyta; class Magnoliopsida; order Fabales; family Fabaceae; genus Vigna; species Vigna umbellata. The sequence goes on along the minus strand of NC_142165.1, from coordinate 81,879,189 downwards.
GCATGTGTAGATTACACATATTAAAACATCTCAAATAACAAGTTAAATGACTAATTTCTGAGCTTCATTCAAAATTCTTCATGGTGCAACAAACATATTTCGGGCATTGGAGAGATACCTGAGAGCATCAACCAACTATCTAAGCTGGAATTTCTATCATTGGAGGGGAATTCTTTAGAGGATTTCTCATATGGAAATGTCACATCTGCAAACTTAGGCCACTTTGGATTTCTCAGATAATAAAGGGGCAACTTGCATATTGTTGAAAATCTGCAAACCGATTATTGTTTCTTGAATCAATAGTTAACGAAGATTCCTACCTTCATGAGCACCCTAATATGGTCTCGCTTGCTCGGCCGTCTGGCCTTATAACTTAAACTAGCTTAATTTTATTAGTTACATTTTTTTGACTGTTCAAAATCGAATTGTTATTATTCTTTAGTGCAAATGACATAACCCTTCATTCAAACCACTTGGCCAACTTTGAGCAATCAGTCGGTAGGGAACGTTTTTCAACTCTTGACTTACCTTCAACTAGCCGGTAGGGAACATTTTTTAACTCCTGACTTACCTTCAACTAGCTGACAGGGAATGTTTTTCAACTCTTGTCCTACCATTCAAAAGTGGTCAACGAACTTTTTCAACTCCTGCCTTACTTGCAACGAGTGGTCAAAGAGGTTCAAAATCTTGGTCAAACGTACAACAACACACAAAAACACGTGTCGAAGGTAAAGTTAATTTGCATCGAAAGCATATTACCTAAAATCCCTTTGCACATTATATCATGCTCGGGCTTGAGGGGCTTGTGTACTGTAGGACCACCCGGTTAGTCAAAGGACCGAGCGATTGACCATCTAACTTGAGGGGCTTGTGTACTGTAGGACCACCCGGTTAGTCAAAGGACCGAGCGATTGACCATCTAATGAGAAAACGATGGACCGATCTAGAAATTAGTCTCAGCAATAATAGCCATTATTGGATAGTTAATGAGAATAATAATCATTGATTGACAATTAACAGGAATAAAGTCATTTGTTGGTAATTAATGAGTTAGACATAATGGTAATCTCATTATAATATTTATATGACAGAAAAGGCAGGTAATTAACTATAATTACTAATCTTTATTACAAGATTATTACGCAAAAGGTCACGGACTAGAGCGTCAGACTGTCTTATGGAGGCACCCTCCCTCGCGGCTAGGACAAGAAGAAGAAGGAGAACAACGTAATCTATAGGATGAAGCGAACAACTTTGAATGTTTTGGGTTAAGAATCTCAACCCTACCTAAACAAAAATTATTCATCTTCGTATCAACATGTTAGAATGTGAGTATATTGCTATGTATAATATATTTCTCATAAATTATCTGAATACAAAATTATAATAAGAATCTGACTTTTAATTTTTTTATTTTTATTTTGTGGAAAAGAGACATTTAATATGATTGTTTATTTTGTATTAAAACATCACTTATACCTTACAAAAAAATCTCGTCTTAAAACATGGTGTGTAACTTCAAATAATTAAAAATCAACAATGTTCAATACACATTTACATCCATTTAAGATGTCATTTTGTAAAATTATTAAAGGCTTTCGCAACAAGGAAAAAGCTTTTATCGATATTAGAAATAAAAAACTAATTAATTTGTGAGGTTAATAATTTAACTCACGCTTTTCGTCGTTCCGATAATATATGACAACGGTGGATCCACAAATAGACACTACACTTAGTGAATATAGTTTTTCTTTTATGTCTTATTTCTTTTTCTACTGTTTAGTGAATTAAAGATTAACTTATTTTCAATATTTTAAGTATAATTAGGATGATAATAAGATAAGTATGAGTTGATTTTTTTTTTCCAGAATGTAAGGTCAAGATCATGTTTTCCAAGGTATGGTAGAAGACATTCCGATGTTAGATAAGCTAAATGTTAGGAGTTTATAAATTAATAGAGTAGCATATATTTACTTATCTCAAATTTGTATTGATAGATTTTTTAGCGGGTGACTTTTGATTAATAATAGTCTAGTTATGATTTGATTGTGAATAATCACATTACCTCTAAGTTGATTAGTATTAAGGTTAATTGATTTGATCGATAACCAACTAGTTTGCTTTTTGACCGACCAATCTCTTAAATAACTCGCTGGATAGTCTGAGTCATGATTGACTATCTAGTTTATAACTGACCATACAGTCATACAATAATTTTCATTCTCAAACTAAAAGATTATCTCCATCTCTCTTTATATATAAATCATGATATCAAATGTTTGTTTAATTCTTATCTTCATGTGTACCATATTCACTTTCAAACTTACTTTTTATTATTTAAAATATTAATTAAATATAGTTTTTATAAAATAATTCAAATCAAAACAAAGTAAACATGTTATATTAATAAAAAAAATACGAATCAAAACAAAGTAAACATGTTATTATTAAGTATCCAAAGCTCATGCAAACATTTAAAATATTTATACAATTAAATACTTAAAATTTATAGTGAAGTACTCTAATGTGAAAAAAATAAATAATAAATAAAATTATTAAAAAGGATATGCCTTAAATACTATTTGATTTATTAAAATTAAAGTTTGTGTTTCTTAGAATATAATGCATCGTTCAAACAAAGTTACACAAATAAAATTACATATAATTCAAAGTTTTAAAAAAGAGAAGTATGAATATAAGTGGACTTTGTAAATATTAAAAAAGTAAAATAAAAGTTAAGAGAAAACAAAAAATTATGTGATAAAGAAAAATAAGAGTTTTTGAAATGAAACAAAACTAATAAAACTAATGAATATAAGTTATTTATGTCACCTAATAAATAAATTATGAATGTTGTATATAAATAGGTATGAAAATAAAAATAAAATAAATATGTATATTCTTATCTCTATTTTCATATTCAATTTAAAAAATTAATTTTTATTCATATATAAACCATACATAAATTTTCTATTAAAATTAATAAAACAAGTTCACACAATACGTACAAGAACATAATTATTCGGCAATTCAACAAGTTTTTTTTTTATATTATAAAACTGAATATAATTTTTTCATAACATCATGATTGTGTAAACATATTGTAATCAATATATAAAGGATACATTAAGAAGTATTGAATTAAAGGAATTACTTAATTTTTCATATTTGCTTTTCAACTTTATGGCCATTTTTCGCGTTCAATACGTCAAGCGTGAAAGTAAAGCAATAGGCGAATTGGCTCCAATTTTATGTCTTCGTGCTTGAAACTTTCAACTTAATACTTAATATTTTTTTAACTTAACTATATACATATTTATTATTGAAACAACTGTTTCCTATTGTTTTTATTATCTAATCATATATTATTATATTTATGTTTAATATTTTAGCAGGTAAAAAAATTGAAATTTATTAATTAAGTATCTCACTAAAGAAATCCTTAATCTTCCATAATTTGTTAATATGATTTTTAAAAGAATAAAACTGTTCCAACTATTTATTATTTCTATCAAACATAAACTAATTTTCAGGCATTCAATAACAAAAATTGAAAAAAGAAATTAGGGACGCACATCACAAAAGAATGATTTTTTTTTAAGTTGAAAGATTATAACCGTATGGTTTAATATTAAGATTGATAGATGTTGATTAATCTTTTAATAATACTTTGACAACATTTTTTTAATAATATTTTAACATCATTTATGTATCATTCTATATTAATTTTTATAATTATTATTAATTATAAAATAATTTTGGATCAATAAATATATAAATAACATTAAAATATTGTCAAAAAGTTATTATTATTATTATTATTTAATGCGAAAACAAAATCCAAGCAACGATTTTTCCACACGGCGCTTTTGGGTTCATACCGACCATAACCCTTGGTCAAACCAAAACATTACCCTTCGTTCTTCTCCTTTCTTCTAGTGATCCAGCAGGACTCCACAATTTACTGTTTCATGTATTCTTTTATATTTAAGATGGTAAGAGAAAATGTCAAACAAACTTCGTGTAATATTGATTAAGTGTTTATAACTAATGTTAAAATAAGAATATGTTTTACTATCAAATTTATAAAGGTTTAACTGTTTTTTTGTTGTGTTTATTTAGGTAATTCAATTAAGTCTTTTAATTCCTTTTATTCAATTAAGTTTTTGTATTTATAAAAATATCCATTAAGTCTTTTTTTTCTTAGATTGACCTTAATATTGTATATGTTATGTGACCGGTTGAAGTATTTTTAACTTTTTATTTTTTTCAATTTATTAATATTTTTAAATTAAAAAATATTCTATAGTCATTTTCATGTTATGTAATTATATTAGTGTTCACTAATGTTATAGGTTAGTATTAGTATTGCGACGTGACAATGTCTTTTTTTATGTTAGTTTTTTATTCGAAATCTTGACTCAATTGAGTTTATTTTTTTAAATGAAACAATTTTGTTTCTCTACAAAGTGAGACCATGTTAATAATTAATTATAATTATAATTTATATATACATGTTAAAATAATTTTTCAGAATTTAGATATCAAATCATTCTACCTATGTGTACTATAGGATACCTAATCCACCAACGGTCGACCAATAACCCAGGCGATTCATAACGACATTCGACCACGTGTTGTCGACCACTCGGTGCCCGACTCGTAACGACATCTGACCATATGGTGTTGTCGACCACTTGGTGCTCGACAACCATATAAGTGATGTCGCGACATGAAGCATTCGTGCGACAAGTCGTCCACTTATGTTGGCACGCAGGATGAGTGATATACAGAACGCGATACCGCGGTCTAGCGGTTACAGGTAAACAGTTACGCATATTGGCTAACAAGCGCCGCGAATCATGGAAGTACTTGACTAAATATCTAGCAGTTATAACTTATAGATAGCCAACTCCAGTAACCACCCGAGATCTCAGGTAAACGGTTTATTTTACTACTTTAAATACACACAGCATACCAGAAAAAAGGTACGTTTTTCCCTAAGAGAAAATTAGGAAAGATTTTCTTATTCTAACAACACCCTTGTTGACTTGAGCGTCGGAGTGCCTTTGCAGGTACCCAGCCCACCGTATTCCAAGGACAGAACGTAGAAAGAGAGAGGAAGCATCATCAGCGAGATCACAAGGAGGAGCATTCTGGTCTTATTTGGTTTGTATTTCGGTCTCCACATCTGTACTGAAACATTTTGGCGCCCACCGTGGGGCCTAGATTTACAATCCCAACAACGACCACCAGAACAATGGAGGATTTGATCAAGCAGCTGCAGGCGCAGATAGAAGCACAAGAACAAACCATAAAGGAACAGCAAGAAATCCAACGCAAACAGGCAGAGGAGCTGGCAGCATTGAGGGCGCAACGCCCACCGCCAGAATTGTCTGCCTCGAACAGACAGAATAATAATGAAGAGAGTCACCATGGGGGACCATCTGATCCTTTTGGCGGGGATAAGAAAGGGCCTACTTCCATACGCCTCACCAACTTACTTCCGTTCACGGAAGCCATCATGCAAGCGCCCATGCCAGATAAACCTCCCCCAATGTTAGAACGCTACGACGGCTCCGCCGATCCCGACAATCACCTGCGCAACTTTATAGACGCCATGGCGTTCTACACAGATAGTGACCCTGTCATTTGCAGAGCCTTTTCCTTATCCCTTAAGGACGAGGCCTTGGAGTGGTTCCACACTCTTCCACGTCATTCCGTAGATTGTTTCGCTACAATCGAATCCCTCTTCAGAAAGCAGTACGCGACCAATAAGAAACCGGCGATGACTGCGGCAGAACTTGTGCACACCAAGCAAGAAAAGGACGAATCCTTGAAAGCTTTCATGCAACGGTACACTGAGACAGCCCGACGCGTGAAGGATATCAGTCACACATTTATCATCAACAACCTGCCGTCATGTTTGAGACCGGGGTACTTTGCGGAACAATTGTACGCTGACCCTCCGGCAACTATGGAGGAACTGCAATCCACAATTGCTAAATTCATCCGCATCGAGGATCTCCGGAACTCTAGGAGGAAACAGCAACCGGATACTTCCAACCATGAGGCAAAGAAACCGACCAAGCGATCGACAAACGACTACAAGTCAGATCGCGCACCCCGAAAAGAGTCGGGGTGGACGTCCAAATATGATCATTACACGACCCTCAATGCCCCGAGAGCAAGAGTGCTCGAAGAGGCCTTGCACGCCGAACTCTTAACCGTACGGCGAAAGGCTACCCCAAAGAACGCGGATAATAGTAAAACCTGCCGGTTCCATATGAACCATGGGCACGACACGGAAGAATGCAACATGGTGAAAGACGAGCTAGAACGACTCATCCGGGCAGGATATCTCCAGAATTATGTCAAGGATAGAATTTCCACAAGAGCCGCAACACCTCACCGAAGAGATCCTCCTAGACGAAGCCCCCAGCGATCACCCCCTAGAGAGGATCGACACCGCCGTCGAACGCGCAGTCCGCCTAGACGGACAGATAGAGAACGCTCAGTCCGAGGCCGCATTGACACCATATCTGGCGGCTTCGCAGGAGGAGGTGTGTCAGCTTCAGCAAGGAAGCGACATTTAAGACAGTTGAAGTCCGTTCATATGGTCGAACGACAATCTAGGTCGATTCCCGACATTACTTTCACGCAGGCGGACTTCCACGCGCCCGACCCTGATCATGATGATCCTATGGTCATCACAGCTAACATAGCTCGATATGATGTCAGCAAAGTCCTCGTCGATCAGGGAAGCTCGGTCAATATTCTGTATTGGTCCACCTTTCAGAAAATGGACCTATCGGAGGATCTCATAGCCCCGTTTAACGAACAAATTGTAGGATTCTCTGGAGAAAGAGTAGACACAAGGGGATACCTTGACCTGCGCACTCGGCTCGGAACAAGTCGAGAGGCACCTGAGCTTAGAGTTCGATTCCTGCTGGTCGAAGCAAATGCGTCATACAATGCCCTGCTAGGACGGCCTTGCCTAAATGCATTCGGGGCAATTGTCTCCACTCCCCACCTCACCATGAAGTTCCCGACAGAGCATGGTACCATTTGCACCGTGCGGGCAGATCAACGAACAGCCCGACAGTGTTATGTGGCCGGGCTAAAAGTCACCCCCTTCGTTCCACCTAGAAGGGCGAAAGGAGCCGAGACAGCTGCAATCGACTTAGACCCCCGGACCAATGCAGACGAGCGTCTTCATCCACAAGGCGAAGTCAAACTCTTATCCCTTACCACTGACGCGTCTAAATCCACCAACATTGGTGGCGACCTCACCTCAAGCGAAGAACACGATTTAAGCAATATACTACGACATAATGCAGATTTATTTGCATGGACGGCCGCCGACATGCCAGGAATCCATCCAGGGGTTATGGCGCACAAATTGTCGATCTTTCGGGAGGCTCGACCGGTCGCCCAGAAGAAACGAAGGTTCGGAGAAGAAAAACGCCGGGCTGTCCAGGCTGAGGTCGAGAAGTTGATGAACGCCCAGTTCATCAGAGAACTAACGTACACTACGTGGTTGTCGAACGTAGTTATGGTCAAAAAATCCAACGGTCAGTGGAGAATGTGTGTCGACTTCACTGATCTTAACAAAGCTTGTCCCAAAGACTCGTATCCCCTGCCCAGCATCGATCGCCTGGTCGACGGAGCCTCGGGCCATGTCGTATTGAGTTTTCTCGACGCTTACTCAGGATACAACCAGATCCCAATGTACAAGCCCGATCAAGACAAGACAGCCTTCATCACCGAACGCGCTAATTACTGCTATGAAGTAATGCCGTTTGGGTTGAAGAATGCTGGGGCCACTTACCAACGCCTCATGGACAAAGTCTTCCATCATCAGATAGGACGATGCATGGACGTATATGTCGATGACATGGTTATTCGGAGCAATTCCATGGAGCAACACCTGCAAGACTTGAAAGAAGTTTTTGGCCAACTCCGACGGTATAGCATGCGCCTCAATCCTTCCAAGTGTACTTTTGGCGTCCCCGCAGGAAAGTTCTTAGGCTTCATGCTTACACGTCGAGGTATTGAAGCTAATCCGGACAAGTGCAAAGCAGTCCTCGACATGCCTGCTCCAAAAACCTTAAGGGAGGTCCAACGTCTGGTAGGTCGACTCACCGCCCTATCTCGATTCATTCCAAAGCTAGCTGAGCACATCAAGCCCATCCTGCGGAATTTGAAAAAGGGTACCACTCAACACTGGGACGACGCCTGTGAGACAGCATTCAACACTGTCAAACACATCCTAACGAGTCCTCCCATTATGGCCCGACCAGACGAGGGGTCCGACTTGCAGCTGTATATTGCAGCTTCACAGCATGCTGTTAGTGCCGCCTTAATACAGGAAGCGCCCTCCCTTAAATTGATATATTTCATCAGTCGTACATTACAAGGGGCTGAGGAGCGATATTCCCGAATTGAGAAACTTGCCTTAGCCCTCATCACAGCTTCTCGTCGACTTCGACCATATTTCCAGAGCCATCAAGTAGTAGTCCGCACAGATCACCCCGTAGCCAAGATCCTCCGTAAACCAGACTTGGCAGGGCGGATGGTCGCCTGGTCCGTGGAACTGTCCGAGTTCGGACTCCGTTACGAGCCCCGAGGATCCGTCAAGGGTCAACATTTGGCTGACTTCACAGCTGAGTTAATACATACATCTGAGGACTCACCTACCCCGTGGCTACTCAGTGTAGATGGTTCCTCCGACAAAAGGGGAGGAGGAGCCGGGATCGTACTAGAAGGCCCGGATGGTTTGGTCATAGAGCAAGCCATCATATTCAAATTTCCAACTAGCAATAACCAGGCCGAGTATGAAGCCTTGATTGCCGGCCTATCCTTGGCCAGAGAATTCTCAATTGATCATTTAGAGTGTCGGATGGATTCAAAGTTAGTGGTCAGCCACGTGGACGAAACCTATCAAGTCAAGGATAATCAACTTCTGCGCTATTTCCACAAAGTCCAAACCTTACTTCAACAATTCGTCAAGGTTAGCGTCACTCATGTACCCAGAGAGCAAAATGCAAGAGCAGATCTTCTGTCTAAGTTAACTCACTCTAAAGAGCGAGCACAGTTGTCTTCCATCATTAGAATGACGGTCGACCGTCCTGTGGTGGAAGCTTTCGTCACCAATGTGTCGACACCCGCGGCAGACTGGCGACAAAACGTCAAAGCTCTCATGGAGAAGCAGGATAAAGGAGATAGCATTACGGTAGCAGATTCCAAACGTATTGCACGTTTTGTATGTATAGGTGACGACCTATACCGTCGCGGCCATAGCACTCCTCTGTTGAAGTGCTTATCAGAGGACGAAGCCGACTATGTACTGCGCGAGTTGCACACCGGGATATGCGGATTTCACTCGGGCAAGAGAGCACTGAGAGCGCGTGTACTCCGCGCCGGATATTACTGGCCTACACTAGACCGCGATTGCGAAATATTTGTCAAGAAATGTATCTCCTGTCAGGCCCATGGTCACGACATCCGCGCGCCTCCCGAAGATTTGCACAACATTGTCTCTCCTTGGCCATTCGCTCAGTGGGGTCTCGACATACTTGGACCACTACCGATCGCTAAGGCCCAAAACAAGTTTCTACTCGTGGCAGTCGATTACTTCACGAAATGGATAGAGGCCGAGCCGTTGTCTACTATCAGTGCCCAACGAGTGCAGAAATTTATTTGGCATCTCATCTGTCGATTCGGTCTCCCTCAAAAAATCATTACTGACAACGGTCGACAGTTCATCGAGCGCAATTTAGAAGATTTCCTTAGCAATTTGGGCATCAAACATGTCACCTCATCCGTCGAGCATCCCCAAACAAACGGTCAAGCGGAGGCCGCCAACAAAGCCGTACTGACAGAACTAAAGAAGCGACTCGGGGACGCCAAAGGGTTATGGGTGGAGGAACTGCCAGAAGTTCTGTGGGCATATAGATGCATTCCTCACGGATCTACTGGTGACACGCCATTCAACCTGACTTACGGCACCGATGCCATGCTACCCGTCGAAGTTGGCGAGCCTTCCTTAAGACGCGACATCACTGATATGTCACTGAATGAGGAACAGTTGCGGCTGAATCTTGATATCCTTCCTGAACGTCGAGAGATCGCCACCATACGTGCAGAGGCACAGAAGCGAATGCTATCTCGCCGTTACAACACCAAGGTCAAACCCAGAGCCTTCAAAGCTGGCGATCTGGTATGGCGAAAGCGAGGAGAGGCCAGAAAGGACCGAGCACATGGCAAGCTCGCCGCCAACTGGGAAGGACCATTCCGAATCATAGAAGACCTGTCGAACGGTGCATATCGCCTCCAGCATCTCGATGGACAACCGGTACCCAATACCTGGAATGCCACTCACCTCAAATATTACTTCAGTTAACATTCATTTTTTGTGCGTTCTTTTGAAGCATTATTAAATTTTATTTCGAATAACAAGTACATTTCATTATGATTCTACTTAGTGTCATTTGTCATATCTCCAATGTCAAGTCCCAGGGTCATCGTCTCAGACACTTCCACACACAAATACATCACTGGTAGATGTTCACCCTTGAACACCCAGTCAACTTGGGATACACTCCCTCTGGTAGATGTTCACCCTTGAACACCCAGTCCACTTGGGATACACTCCCTCTGGTAGATGTTCACCCTTGAACACTCAGTCCACTTGGGATACCCAGTAATCCCCTACGCGACACTCGCTCTCGACGGTCATACACAGCGTGAACAACACATTCGACGTCGATAGATATTTAACGGCCTTTGTGGCTAACAAAGCGCAAAATCAGCAAAGCTAAACGCTCAATATTCACAGACATTCAACATATTCCAAGAGTCCTACATTTCAAAGAGTTCTACATTTCCAAATTCACACCCAAACATTCGTAGGTATTTATATATACATTTCAATATTCACAAACACCTAATCTATTACAATGTTGGTGGGAACGCCCGCAACATCCTGAACCGTCTCGGCAGCTGCCTCATCCACAGCAGCTGTTTCCACGGGTTCCTCAGCCACAACCTCCTCTTCATCCTCTTCACCCTCCAAGATAGCATCTTCGGGGATTTCCTTCAAGGGTTTCAGCTGACCCTCATATACATCTTTGCGGACGTCAAATTCGGTTCCCTTGGTTGATACTTGAAGCACGTGCTCGACTTGCCTCAAGGCCTTCCGGAATCCTTTCTTATGTTCGTCCATGATTGCATCCTTCAACTCCTCGATCAACTCATTTTTTTCAAAGATTTCTACCTTCAGTGCGTTTCTCTCTCGGGCCACTAGCAACATTGAGTTCTTCGCTTGATCCAAATCCCTGCCCATCTGATCACGTTCTTGTTGAAGGGCCACACCAGCTTCTCGAGCCTTATTCAACGATATCTCGCCCTCCTTCAGCAGTTGTTCAGTATGCTTCTGCTTGGCCTCACAGCCTGCATGGATCTCGGTGAGCTCTTTCAGCTGGGCGCGCACCTTCTCTAACTCAGACCGCATCTGACCCCTATCCGAAGCATACGCTAGATGCCAAGCCAACGCTTGTGCTCGTGTGTTCATCTCTAGCAAGCTGTCAGCAATCTGTTGCTCGCTCATGTTTTCGATCACCTTCTTCTCTGAAACATCCAGGTTGAGGTCTACCCTATGACCAGGCATGAAGGCACGATCCCATATGCCCTGCGGCAGGGGGCGTTCATTTTCTTCAACCACCTCCTTACTTTTCTTTGCTGCCTCGCGGTTGATGTCGCATGTCTTGGGTTTCCTTTTGCGCACAAGAGGCACCTCAACTACTGTCGTCTCCACAGCCGATGCCGCCATGACGGGAGGTGGACCAGATGGTGGCACCGGAGGGCATTGTCGCCCAGCGGACGACCCTGGACGATTATCTTCATCCCTCTCATCGTCGATGGTCTGAAACCAACTGCGACCACTTCCTTTCCTCCCCATTATCTCTGCAAAACACCAAAACCCATCCAGCATGGTCAGCAACAACATAACAAGTTACAAAAATGATAAGCAAGGACACATACCAAACACCCTCGCCCCTGCGTCGTCGAACTCGAGGCAATTAATAAGCTGACGAGAAGAAAGGGGGCGTGGCAACGCAGTCAACACACTCAACGCCTCTAATTCTTCAATCGTCATCTTATCCTCCGACCAAGAGGTGAACCTCAGCGGGTCCTGCGTCCAGTACAGGGGAAATCTAGAGTTCCCCTCACCATCGAAAAAATACTGTCGACCGACAGCGGTAATCGACACCTTAAAAAATTTTTCTTTGAAATTCCTATATGATTGCAAATATAGCTCTAACAGCGCGTTACCCGGCTCCGAAATCAATGACACCCATCCCTTTGTGGCTACTGGTCTACATCTAAAGAAATACAGAAACAAACCTACAGTGGGCCTAATAGCTAGTGCCCGACACACTATGGCAAAAGCCTGCACATACGCCCAACTATTGGGGTGCAACTGACTCGGTGCAACGTTTAGGGTACGCAGAACATCCATTTGGAAGCTGGTAAAAGGCAGTCTCAGATACAAATCATAGAATAACACAGAATAACAATAAAAGAATTCCTCAGCAGCATTCTCCCTGCCATGGCACACTCTCTCATCATCCCGGCAAGCCATCAATTTTATACAAGTTTGATACCCTAGGGTTCGCAACACGCAACTATTTTCAATCCAGTCTGTTAACACAACCCTACTCCTAAATTGGCTTCTAAGTTCTTTTACCTCACGCGCCGCCCAGGCGTACTCATCTCCACTAATCGGAGATATTATACGCCCCCCCGGTCCTTCACCACACACATTTCCATATGTAAAAGCCTCCTCCCCAAAAGGCAATGTGATAATTTCAAAACTTTCCGCCGTAGATGACGGCCCCGGCGTCCCGCCCCCAATGTTCTGCCCCTTTTCTTCCATGGTCAACACTAAACAAACTAAGATGAAGGAGATTTTAGGGTTACCTGGTAACGTCTCGTAACAGGGTAAGCAGTGAGGATAGAAGAGAAACAATCTCGCTCAGGATGCACACTGTCAAACTCTGTTCCTCCGCAAAAGTGAATAACCTCCTTCTGAATCGTGTTGAAGAAGCCAAAAGGTTCAACCATCAGGCACCGTAAGATTCTTTTTTATCTAACGGCTACTAATCCGCGTCCCCTCATTTCCCTAAAGGCGCGGGAAAACCCTAAAATTCGTAACGCCACGCACAGCAGTCAACCACGTCTTCTCGTCTCCCCCACGTCTTCTCGTTTCCTCCACGCCTCCTCGTTTTACCCAGCAATACTCAACAGTCCTTCGTAATTCTGTCGTCCATTTACTCGGACTTGGGGGGCATGTACTATAGGATACCTAATCCACCAACGGTCGACCAATAACCGAGGCGATTCATAACGACATTCGACCACGTGTTGTCGACCACTCGGTGCCCGACTCGTAACGACATCTGACCATATGGTGTTGTCGACCACTTGGTGCTCGACAACCATATAAGTGATGTCGCGACATGAAGCATTCGTGCGACAAGTCGTCCACTTATGTTGGCACGCAGGATGAGTGATATACAGAACGCGATACCGCGGTCTAGCGGTTACAGGTAAACAGTTACGCATATTGGCTAACAAGCGCCGCGAATCATGGAAGTACTTGACTAAATATCTAGCAGTTATAACTTATAGATAGCCAACTCCAGTAACCACCCGAGATCTCAGGTAAACGGTTTATTTTACTACTTTAAATACACACAGCATACCAGAAAAAAGGTACGTTTTTCCCTAAGAGAAAATTAGGAAAGATTTTCTTATTCTAACAACACCCTTGTTGACTTGAGCGTCGGAGTGCCTTTGCAGGTACCCAGCCCACCGTATTCCAAGGACAGAACGTAGAAAGAGAGAGGAAGCATCATCAGCGAGATCACAAGGAGGAGCATTCTGGTCTTATTTGGTTTGTATTTCGGTCTCCACATCTGTACTGAAACACTATGTATTCAAATTAATTATATTTTTACATTTGAATTTTAATGAAAAAATCTCTATTTTAAACTTATAATTTTTTAAAAATATTAACAATATAAAGTTAAAGTGACACTTGCCATATTAAAAATATTAAAAGTTAAATACATTTTACATATTTTAAAATAGGTACTTTTTTAAATTGAAAAAAATTAGACTTAATTGACTCAAAATATAAGGATTAAATTGAGTCAAAATTTCAAATATAAGAACTAAATTGAATAAAAGACATTGTCATGTAATAATGACACTAACATGTGACACTCACACTACCATGTGACATTACTATTATCATGTGACACTACTATTATCATGTGACACAACATAGACCTAGACTCGACATTTGTTTTGGATCGACTTTCAGTTTGGGTGACTCGTTTTGATCTTCGGCTAAGGATGACTAGTTTCGACCTTTGAGCCAGATCGACTAAGACTGAATATAAGTTCAGGCGTACTCAAATCAACTATGGGCACATGTTGACTAGGTTCCACGTTTTGCCTAAACTGACTTGATTTGACCTTCGGTTTAGGCAGACTTGGCCCAAACATTAGCCTGAGCCGACTCAACTTGGCCTTTGATCCAACAGACAAGGCTTGACCTTTTTCTCGAGGTTTACATGTCTTGAATTTCATCCCAGGTAGGTCCATCCCAACCTTTGATTTTGGATGGCCTAGACTAACCTATTTCGACCTTTGGCCTCAAACAACACAAACCAGCTTATCTCAACCTTCGACCTTGAATGGTCTAAATCGACTTGTCTCTAACTTTGATACTGAACGACATGGCTGATCCTTCTTGACCTTTAACCCAAATCCATTCCATACCTGAGCCCATGTTGACCCATCTTAAATTTTTCTCAAGCTGACCTATGTCAACCTTGTGCCTAGGTTGGCTAGTGTTGATCTAATGTTGGTTGATACAACTGAAATTAAGTTAAGTTCATTGAAAGTGTAAAAATAAATTGATTAAGTTACCAACACCTCAAGAATAAGGCCAAAATCAACAAATTCTGAAAAATTTTGTCATACACCCGTAATTTACTTATACTTTTGGACTCTTGGACAAAACTGAGTAATTTCAAAACTTTATTCTAGGTTATTTCTATTACATATCTAAATTGGATTAAAGGAATGAACATCATTGGAAACAAATCAATCTTCTAGAAATTAATTTACCATGCACATACAAATTAAAAAAATATATATTTTTCACATGAGTTAATCTTTTGAATTTACAAGCAAATCAAATATGAAAGAGATTACTTAAGTTAAAATGTATTTTTTTCGCCAAAATTTGCTAAAGTGTTTTGACTTATGTTTTCACCCAAAATCCCCATGTAAGTAAACATTCATGATATTTAATAAGATTATATTATTCATACTTTTAGAAAAAAAATGCAATTAACGATCATGAAGACTTTTTAGAGGTTGTAATGAGGCCAATGTGAAGGTAAGAAGTTTTTTTAAGATTTTTGAGTTTTTGAAATAAATATAGAAAGAATAACGTAGCATAATTTCAACGTGTCCTAGAAACAATACCTTGTACCACCATAAAATTACATTTTACAAAATTCAAAACAAGGTTAGTTTCCTCACACCTCTCCAAAACTCTTACAAGATTAATTAAACAATTATCACAAGATGAAACATGCATGCTATTCCTTGTTGATGGTTGTTGCCTGTCTGGCGAAGGTGCATGTGGTTTGCGGTGACACTCGTGGTGGTTGCCATTGAAACGTTGTTGAGGTGATGGGTTTTGTGAGATGTGCGCACACAATTTGGGGTTGTGATTTTGTTCATGGGTTCTGGTGGAAAGTGGTGGCTCACATTGTGGATATTGTTGCACCATGGTTGGTGTATATGATGTATCATTTGATGTGACTAATTGTTTGATGATTCTCTAATCCATTATGTTTGGTTCTAGGTTAGGTGAATGATCATAAGATATGTTTATGAATGGAGGAGATAATTGTGATATGGTTTTTGTAGTAGCTCTAGATGTTCAACTTTCAGGTCAACATATATTTTGGTTTTGTTGGTTTGAAGATTCTAATGGTTAATGTTTTTGATGTTCATGATTGTTGAGCCAGTGATATATGCATAATATAAACGTTGTAGTAGATACATAGTTGTTATGATTTAAGGGAATTCTTGGAAAATTTTCTAGTATTTTATGCTTTCTTTAGTTATGAGTTCTAGTAAAGAAATATCGTGACATTTTAATAACGATTCATACTCAAATAAAGTAGAATGTTTATATGGTGAGAGTAACAAAATGTTCTACTGTAAAAGTTTTTTCTTAACCTAGAACACGATAAGTTTGTCATTTAATTTTTTTTGTTAAATAAATATAACTATTATTTTACACATAATAAAATGATATGATGAGATAACACTCACATCAACCTAGTTAAAAGAAAAATTTAACGAGTAATTTAATAATATAAAATTTAAGCATATAATAAATAAAAAATTAATAAAAACTCAATTAAAAATGCCAAAATTTATAAAAGAGTTTAAATTTATATATATATATATATATATACTTTACATTTTTAAATTCATTTTACTTTATTTTCTCCATTCACATCCTACAGCATCTATTTGCCACCTCCAATAATTTTCAGGTTTTGATCCGAATACAACTAAACCTCCATTTTTAACAAAAAGAGAAAAATGTTTAAATTCACTGCATATTTTGAAGTCCAGATTTTACAGGGTTAATCCCATATATCCACCTCTAGGCAAATAGTTGAAGGTATGAACGACAAATATTTGTTAGAAAACTTAAGTAATCATAAAACAAAGAATATTTTTAAGGTGGTCCATCCTGCATCAGTTGATAGTTAAATGACCTTTCTCCTTTTAAAATCTACCTGCCTCCTCTGGTTTTGACTCTAGCCAAACCAAGACTTTCAAAACATTAACGTGGCCTTTAATTCTTAAAAGATTACAGAATTTTCAACAAAACACAAGTAGTTAAGGTTTGCCAAAACAAACACGTAACCACACTTCTTTAGAATCACATCCCAGTTCAAACAATGATTTCAATAATTTTTTTTTCTTAACCACAGCACTGAAGGATACCATCATCATCATCATCATGCAGGAAACAAAATAAAAGAACATAAATTACAGCGCAAGATTAAAAGAAAAAAATGTGTTTTTCTTATTCACGAATCTGCCATATTTCATGGAAAATGTTACAAATCAACCACTCAAATAATAATATCCGACAAGATAGAACCTTTCAGTACTTGTTGAGATGCAATGCAAAGCTCAAAAATTCCCTTTTTCCAATTTCTTCCATTTCAACGGAAATATCCTTGTATTATTATTATTTGAAAAAGTAAGCGCGTGTGTTTCAGTCTCTGAAAGGAAGCGTGGTGTGGATGAGAGTGTTCTGAGGAAGGGCACACCTACATGACAGGGCCATAAATAAAAGTCCAAGCTTTTTAATTTGTAATGCAGTATATTTGTCAGATCTAAAAATAACAGAGGAGATGAAAATGTTGGTAAGGTTGCAATAATGAAAGTTATAATAGAATTAATAAGGAAGAGGAAATAAATAACATGGTACCAAACTCAACCGTTTATAATAAGTGGCATGTAATTCTTTTGTAGGTGTCCACATAGTCTTCCCATTGAAGTAAAGTTGGTTGAAGTTGTCCACATTGAGTGAGAAAGTGGCCAACCAGCCCTTCTTTCTCCTTCTCTCATCATCATCCATCATGGAACCAAAAGAAAAATTATAATTATAAGTCCCACAAAACAAAGAAAATTATAAATCCCACAAAAGGTGAAAGGTGGCTAGAGGAAAAGTAACTTCACACAGCCTACGGGAATTGGATTCTGAGCTCTAGAGAGAGAGATATTTGAGCCAAGGAGGAAGAATCATGTGGTGCTGGAAAGGGGAGGGAGGCTAGAAAAAAAAGAGGTTGAGAGAGGGTACCCTCTTCTTTCCACTGTTCTGTGTCTGTTACACCACTTTTAGGAGTTCTTCTAGCAACCTCTGCCAACAAAAAACAAGGTATCTTCTCTATGATCCTTGTGTCTTGTGTCTTGTTTTATTAATGTTTTTTCAAGATTTAGCTTTTGTGGTTGTGATAAATCTGTTAGTTATTATGGTTATCTCATAAATCTTAAGGGCATGGACTTATTTCACTTATGATTCTTCCTTTTTGCCTCTTAATTTTCATCAACATGACATTAACTAACCTGGCCTCGGGATCCTCCTGACATAATCTCCTCTATCGAGTCTGTCAGAAGGCTATGTTTTCTGGTTTTTCTTCAAACTGTAGGAGAACAACTCATTTCCTCTCTGTCATGTTCACAACTTGGTCTTTCTTTCTTCTTCTTCTTCTTCTTCTGAATTGACTAAGCTTCCATTTCACAGATCATGTAGGATTTTCTTTCTTCTAAATTTTCCTTGATTCCTAGAACAGAATTCTCTTTCCTCTTCTTTTTGGGCGTTTAATTTTGACAATTCAGCTTTCTTTATACGTTTGCTTTCATTTTTCAGTTGAAAGTTTCGTTCTTTTTCTCACTTTAGATTATAGTGATATGAACTCATGTCCTCATCATATGCTCCATACTCTTTCTATCTCCCTTTAATGATGAAGTCATGTACCCTTAGATTGGTGTGTTTCTTAATGTCAGTGTCCAATTAAAACCTA
This sequence comes from Vigna umbellata, assembly GCF_029865625.1. Classification (NCBI taxonomy): domain Eukaryota; kingdom Viridiplantae; phylum Streptophyta; class Magnoliopsida; order Fabales; family Fabaceae; genus Vigna; species Vigna umbellata. The sequence goes on along the minus strand of NC_142165.1, from coordinate 81,860,485 downwards.
TACCGCTTACTTCTTCTTCTGTCCTCTTCATAAAGGGGCTTATTCTCTTGGGTGAATGAATTTTTTTATTTATTTAATTTCATATGCTGTTTATTTATTCAATTATCCGTTTACCTCGAACAGTCTGAAAATAAAATAGAGATGCTGTTTTCTTGCTGGGGATCCTTCTGATGAGCTGTACTCTCTAAAGAGAAACATAGTAGGTACCAAAATTATAATAAAAACATGATATTACCTTGCCATATATAGATTGCTATATATAGCCTTAGATGGTTTTGTCATAGCAGAATGAATTATGTGTATTTATAGATGAATGAACCTCTTTGTAATTTTGTATATGCTAGTCCATATTTATCTCGTATGTCTCCTTTTTGTTATGACAGAATTATATGCACCTACTTGAACGGCTTCGATCTTAGAAGTTCTGAATTCATTTTATATTTGAAGCTAGCTGAAAATTTATTGAGTCTATAATAGCAATAACATGCACAGGACGTGATCTTTTTGCCTTCATTTTCTGCTCCAGGAAGAGACAGTAATGCTACTGACATGGGAAAGAAGGGGAGTTGGTTTTCTGCAATAAAAAGGGTTTTCACTCACCACTCCAAGGGGAAGGTAAGTAACATATGTGTAATGCCTGATTGAATTTTGTATGCTGTTCTTGGTTGTTGCTATATTTGGTTTTCTTTTGGCATCCCCACCAGACGACAAAAAGATTAGACATTTGAGACTGGAATTACAGTGAATAGTTTTGCAGTTAGTGACACTGAATTGTGAAGGAAAAATCTATTCCAAGTCAGTTTTTGTAGCAAGTGTTGTTACCAATTTATCTAACCGTCTTGTGTAATGCAGCAGGATGCGGATAACAAAGGCACAAAAGAAAAGAAGAAAAGTTTAGGAAAACTAAAGCATGGAGAGACCAATTCATTCATCCCCCTCTTCAGAGAGCCAAGTAGTATTGAGAAAATCTTTGGGGACTTTGAAAGGGAGCAACAACTACTGGGGTTAAGGCCTGCCACTCCTCCTGAGAGACCCAAAACTCCACCTTATGTCCCTCCAAGAGCTCCTTCTCCTAGGCCTCCTTCTCCTAGGCCTCCTTCTCCAAGGGCTCCTTCTCCAAGGGCTGCTTCTCCCAGGGCTTCTTCCCCGCGAGTTACCTCTCCCAAAGCTGCATCTTTCCGGAATTCTCATCACCACAAGGAGGTTGGCTACAGACCTGAACCAACTTTGAGGCACCAGAATGCCTCAGCTACTAAGATCCAGGCTGTTTACAGAGGTTATATGGTAAGCTTTCATGTCTTCTGAATGTCATAACTAGAATTTTCGCATTTTAATGTGTGTCTCCTTAGGTTCATGTTTAGGAATTAAAGTAGAAAGACTGGTAACAAATAACATGAAAACATTTTATTAAAACTTGTTATTGATGCATTCCACCATAACAAGAAGTTAGGCTCTTTTGTTAATGTGTATCTCCAAAGCATTTAATACTTTCTCCCTTAAGTAATTGAGATGATGCTGTATAGGGTAAGTAATGCATGCTTCTTATTTATGCTAGAAAAGCATAAATACGTAAAGAAAAGTTCATAAAATTCAACGGTACATGATGAACCCAATGTCTACTATTGCTTTAGGTTCATATCATAAAAACGAGAAATATTAAGTTGAAACTCTATAGCACACTTTCAAATGCATTTCTTACTACTATTTGAAATTTATGGTGACTCAAAAATGATATGGATCATGCTCCCTATTTAATTAGTCTCACTTGTACTTTTGTAATTCCGGATAAATTTTGGACAACAATAAAAAAGTGTGTTAAATTCTGGTTTCTGACAGTGCAAAAGACTAAATGGATAATATAGTTAATCATTCTTCATTTAAATGTACAAATTCACAGTTAAGTTTGTCCAACAATCAGAAAATGAAACATAGAAGCACATGAAAACCAAATTTTGCCATGTCTTTCTTGTCAACCTTGAAAATTATGTGCATAAGTTGACTGATTATTGTGCTAACTTTGAGAGAATGTGTGGGCTAATGAATTAAATTTGAGTCAGCAGTTGCATGAAGAATGCTCCTTCTTGATCCGATAGTTGTAACTGTTTTTGATTATATTATGAAAGAAAGATCAACCTTGTGACACGTTAATGCAATGCAGGCCAGGAGGAGTTTTAGAGCACTAAAGGGTCTGGTGAGGCTCCAAGGAGTAGTAAGAGGACAGAATGTGAAGAGACAGACAGTAAATGCCATGAAACACATGCAACTCTTAGTGCGAGTTCAATCTCAGATTCAGTCTCGAAGGATCCAGATGTTGGAAAACCAGGCACGATATCAAGCTGAGTTCAAGAATGATAAGGATGCAGCAAGTATCTTGGGCAAACTCACTGTAAGCCTTTCTAACTTGAGCATGCAATTTTTTTTAGAACATTGATAAATAAATGTGACTTGTGTTGATAAAGAAAAAGTTCAACTGCTAGCTGCTAAGTAACAGGAAATAACTATGGCTTGAGTGTCAGGATCAAGAACATGGTTAGTCAACCCATTATAGATGTCAGCTACTTTTTGCCAATTTATGCACTTCAATATTAAAAGGCCAAATGCCCTTCACTTTGTAGGGTTGCCTTAATGGCAAAGTTGTGTGCTTGCTTTTTGTCTTTTACAGTGGGTGCATAATAGTAGGTAGCTCTCTCTCTCTTTTCCTTTACCCTTTCCCAAGTGAAAGTGGGATTTGATTCGACAAGTCCTTGCAATCCTTGCAATGTACTTTACCAGCTATTGTTGGGCCTCGTAACACCTTCAAATTTATGACTAGCTGAGCCATTTGGTTGGTAACACTATTATGTCCTAATTCCTTTGTAACCAAGTAACGTTTTTAAAAATGTAAAGTTCTTGGTTGCGTATTATAGCTGTTGCATACTTCCTAATCCTAGGAGCAAACAATCTCAAGTTATGAAGTTAGTGACTTGGTTTGATATTAATCACTATAACTTGAAAAAATGTGGTGGATTCTAATGTAGTATATACCTTTTATTTTAAAATGTGCTCTTGAATGTATTTCCAAATGCCTTCATTTTTATGTAAATCAAATAAAGTGGTTTTAATAATTTGGAATTTTGGGTTTAGTCTGAAGCAGAAGAGTGGGATGATAGCTTACTTACCAAAGAGGAAGTAGAGGCAAGGTTGCAGAGGAAGGTAGAAGCAATCATCAAAAGAGAAAGAGCAATGGCATTTGCATATTCACATCAGGTATTCACAATGACAACCTACACGTTCCATTTATGCTTTGATATTTTGACTTCTTTGAAAGTAAAAGGAGTGTTAATTCTTCAAACCAAAAAGAACTTTCTGCATTGCTTTGCTTCTATATTTTTTCTTTGTCCAATTTTGAGTGGGATCAAATTAATTGTTTAATTCTTTAAAAATAGCACGCATGTTTGGAAACTTACATAGTAAGAAAACATTTGAATAGTTGTCTTTGTCTTTTATTTGGAATAACAAAATCTCTGTATGTTATATCTTTGTTGATCAAACAGCTATGGAAAGCCACTCCAAAATCAACACACACCCCAGTGGCAGATACAAGATCAGGTGGATTTCCTTGGTGGTGGAACTGGTTGGAAAGACAAGCACCTGCACCTGCAGCAGCAACTCCACAAGAAAGACAAGTGCTGAAGAATTTTCAACTGACACCTCCAAGACCATACTCAGAGCAAAAGACTAGTCCAAGACCCGGATCCAGCACTCAAAGACAACAGCAGCCTCATTTTGCTTTTGATAACATGGACACTCCCACACCAAAGTCCACAAAATCAACCATAGTGACATCTTCAAAACCGGTACGAACACCTCCCTATAGAACTCCTCAGGCAAACAGTTCAGGCTCTGGCTCTAAATTTCTGAGACCGAGGGGTGTGGGAGCGAATTCACCCTTTGATGTGCCACTGAAGGATGATGAAAGTCTCACAAGCTGCCCACCATTTTCAGTGCCAAACTACATGGCTCCAACCCTCTCTGCCAAGGCCAAAGTACGTGCCAGTAGTAATCCTAGAGAAAGGCTTGGTGGAACTCCAACAAGTACTGATTCAAAGAGGAGACTCTCATTCCCATTGTCTCAAGGAATAGGGTCTTTCAAGTGGTCTAAAGGGTTCTCAAGCAAGGATCAAAGGGTGCCAGATAAATTTCAGCCACTTGACTCTATAGGAAATGTGAGTGTGGATTCAACAGTGTCTTTGCCCGCAAGGGTGGGAAGAAAGCCTTTTACAAGATTTGTGTGATTTTTTTCGTTTTATTCTTTTTTAACCATTATATTTTGTCCATGTTGGTGGTGTTATCAGTTACATTATGATTATGATTTGAGTGTATTGGTGATAGTTTGATAACAGGTATACCCGTTGTAAACTAATAAAACCATAATAGGAAACCATGGTTTCGTAACTTTAATTGGACTTGGAGTTTTCTTTTCTAGTTTCTCTTTTGTTGGATGCAGCTGAAACCAAGCAACAAAGACTATAATTTGAAACTCTCCTTGTTAGCATTCAATTTCTTGGACCTAGAATTTCATCTACCTCTTTTAATTTATTTGTATAAAAAATTCCTAACTGCTGATGAATATAACAACTCATCAGACTCCTTTTTATCAATGTATGAACTAAACATGTGTCAGACTTATACATTTTCTTCAACTCACTGAACTAGACTCTTGATGTGTTTGCCCATTTTTGTGCAAACTGGCACGTTGATTATTTAAAGACATTAATATATTTCGATTTTCATTTGTTTTTTTGAAATGAGTATAATAATATTAATGGAAAAGATTATGTTGGAACATCATGGGTAGAAGCCAAAAGAACCTCTTGGGAGAAATAGATGCAGCCAAATCATATTAGGTAAGCAAGAGAGACAAAGATGCTGATACATGTGGAGGCACATTAACCGTGTTCACGTGGGCTAAGGAAAAAATTGAACAAAGTGGTTCAAGTCCCTGCAATCAAAGACGATGAGTGATAAGTCTGGACCACAGTGGATACTCCTGAAGCTATTAACTAGACACAAGGATTCAGATTCGATATCAGCAAAGGTTGTGAAGTGCTGAATCATAAGGTTCATAGCAAAGGTGGTTTGCGTAACAAGAGGAGACAGGGACAACAATTTTTAAAACTGTACCTTATTTTTCAACTGTAGGGAATCTTGATCTCTACCCGTGTTTATTGATTAAAATTGGTTGAACTAAGAATCACATGTTCAACAAAATAGAGGTTAAAGACAGCAATTATAATATTTAAAATTTTAAGAGTTAAAATCCCTCTTTCTTTCTTTTTCTAATGGATTTCTCAAATTTATGCTCTTCATAAAGAAATTTATGCTCTTTTTCTAATGGATTTCTCTACCTACTAAGCCTAAAATATTTGGATTTTGATATATTTAGAGCAATACCCAAAAGTTTTGGGTTTGATTATTTTATAGAAGATACGTTGTTACCAAATAGCTAGAATATATATATACATAATAACTAAATCATCATTATTATCTTTTTAGCCTTTATTCATGGATCCAAAAAGCCAATAATTATGACATATCATCAAAGGGAGTACTCACTCTATTTCTTTTCATCACTCTCTATACTATCACATACAATATCTTATATTTTTATTAACTTGAGCTTCAGAACACTTTCTATAGGTGGATCTCTTTCCAGTGTTCCTCATGAACTTGGTACTTCTCTACTAGACTACACCAGCTTGACTCTTGAGAGCCTCAGTCCTTTCACCTTAGAAGCCCTCCATCCAAATTTACTAAGAATATTTTGCGTCCATTGTGAGACCTAGGTAAAATTCTTTCTCAATCATGTTGCATATGGTTCTTGCTTAAAGTTAGATTGAAACATCAATGTCATCATACCAAGAGATGTATCGTATGTCGTTAGCACTATCAAGACTCACATAGAAACATTCTTTCAAAAAAAAAAAGAGAACCTTCAACAAGTAGTAACGAGTATGAAAAAAAAATTGATAAAGACTTGGAGCTTTTATGAACTCAACATTGTGAAGAGTTTTAAGATCATCGCCCATTCAAGAGAGCTATACCTAAACCTCCAATGAATGATGTCATGCAAGCCAACCTTGTTGGTTTTCATCCTTTCACTCTAGAGTTCGCGGGTGTCTGGGTGCCTCGTAGATAGTGTCAATGTTTTGACCTCAATCAATTTGCCATCATGGGTCTATTAAGGGAATGGTTCATTAGAGAAAGATTATATAAATGTAATAAGAGCTCAACTTGTAACATCTTAATTTTTAGCAGTTTACCATTGATAAAATAAGGAGTTATAAAATTGATAAAACAAAATAGATTTGTCACCACTCAAAGATATAGTATTAATATAATTGTATATAAGAAAATAACTATAATAATAAATATATCTAAAAGAACTAAAAAGTAACCATTAGACTGTTAATACAAAATCGTCTATATGCCTAAACGCTTTCATGTTTTGAAATTTAAACAAATAACATTAAACGAAACAATAATCTAGAAATACCATAATAGGAAGAAATATATGACTTGGAACAAAAATCCCTAACATAGAAAAACCTTAGGAAAACACTTAGGATTTTAGGAAACAGAAAAAAACCTAAGTCAAAAGATCCAAAAACAATGCTAGACGACTATTAAGTCAAAAGCGTCTAAGAGAGTTGAAGCTAAACACGTAAAACTTATCATACCCAAAGGGTATTTAGTTTAACTCTCGAGAAAACGAAACAATGTCAAGACATTGTCATTGACAAAAGCATCCTAAAAGAATAAAACTCTAAACACAGAAGAAAACACAAACAAATGCTAAATGTTATTGCTCTGAGAATGCAAAGTCATAGAAAGTGTTTACATGAGTCTAAAACTATACCATGAGCTAAACTATTACTTTGTCCAATGATGAAGTCTTTACTCAACTCTTGGTATCTTTAGAAGAAAAACTTAATTGTCAAACGCTACCTCAACGGTAGGAAATCAAAAAGTATTTGGTTGTTCTGAGAAAGAATTAAATGACGTTAAATGTTCAATGTTCAAAAATAAAAATAAAAGTGATAAGAGAAAGACATATCTGCGACATGCACAATATACTCTATTCTTTGCAGATAACCTACTCTACATGCATCCATAAGCTTTAAATTAAAATATTAGAAGTGGACATTAAAGACAAAAGAGATATTCACAAAATGTTCTTCATTAGAGAGGATTTTTGCCACTTGTCCTTCTCATAATGGAGAGGATTTTCTCCTTCTTTTCCAAGCTAACCAAGGTGGCTCTTTTAGGTTTAATTTTCTGCCCATTTTGAGATACCTTAGCCTATAAATACAAGTGTATCTCCTTTATGTAATTACCTTTGAAATAGAGTATAGTTATACTGCCAAATTTGAGCCACACTACTCTTATTAGGTTACCGTAGGCTAGAGCAACCTAAGTGGCCTCCTCTAGTCACCTTCCTCTAAGAGTAGGCCTATCCTCTCTTAAAGAATCACAAACACCACCTCCATCATCCATAAACACCACAAAATCATGAGCTTAGGTCCCTTGTCCATCAAAGCTTCCGCATCCATCATCCCTTCACCCACAACCATGACTTTCTCTTTTAGCTTTGGCCCAACCTAGTTAAGGAGATTGCCATCAAAATACCAATTTGCTTAATTGGTCAAGAACTCGGTTCATTATATCAAACCAACTACCAAAAAACACTAACAATAGATTTCACAAAATATAGACCAAATTTTAGCAAACTCAAGGGCTAACTAGGTCCTAATTTACACAAAAGGACCCTAAATATCAAACTTACTCAAAGAACAATCCCTCTATATATCACTTGTGAAAACCCCACTTTTAGACCAAAAACCAGCAATTACTCTAACCTATTATCAAACTAAAGTTAAACATTTTCTACTGTTGAGGTAGCGTTTATCAATTGAGCTTTTCTCTAAAGATACCATGCATTGAGTAAGAACTTCATCGTTGGATGAAGTAACTGTTTTAGCTCATGGTATCATCTGGACTGATGTAAACACTTTTTGTGATATTGCCTTTAAGAACGTTTATTAGGTTACATTTTCTTTTATGTTTTTGGTTTAAGCTTTTAGAGTGTTTTGTCAAAGACATAGTCTTGACACTTTTTCTGTTTCCTGAGAGTCCAACAAAATACCCTTGGGTACAGTATAACTTCTACGTTTAGCATAACTCTCTTAAACGCTTTTGACTTACTAGTCGTTTAACATTGCGTCTAGGAGTTTTTATGTTTTTTATAATCCTAATTTTTTTCCTAAGACTTTTCTGTTGTTAGGGATTTCGAACCTAATGCTTATGTTTCTACCTATGGTATTTTTATATTCTTGTTTCATTTAATGTTATTTGGTTAAACTTCAAAACATGAGAGGGTTTAGACATATAGACAATTTTGTCTTAACACCTATAAGTTAGAATCAGAGTAATTGGCTTCCCTTACTTGATAGGTGACAAACAAACTCTTGAGGTCCTAAAATAGCTCTAAAAGTTTAGGAAGCTCTATCTTCTCCTATCAATAATAGAAACACGATCATGGTATACCGTTAGAACCTCTAATGAACAAAGACTCAGACTAAAGACTTAATAAACACATGGAAGCTGAGCAAGGCCCACGTGCAACAAATATAAGAAAAGACCAAGAAAAATGGTTGAAAACTCAGCTTACTCAAACGGAGAAACTGATCGATTTAGATTGAAGAACTCGTCGCAAGGATCAATCCTACGGTCTCGGTTCTTCAATTATACAAGCAGGGAGGAAGACCCTTAGAGAGAAGTTAGAGAACTCTAGAAAAATAGTTTCTAGAGAGATGATGTGTTTTAAAATAATGAAACTCGTTTATAACGAAAATATTTATATTAAAGCCATTTAATATTAAAATAATTGAGTCTTATTATTTTTAAACTACTACCACTTCTAAAATGCCATTTTCTAGGTCTTTACACAAGTCACATAAAGCTTTGTCAGAAACCTTAAGGTAATGAGTTTATGTGTCTTCTTTTTTATATGATATTTAACTTCTGTCATTTTTCCCCAATATGAGACTTAGACTCCCACTTGAATTACCAACAATCTCCCCTTCAAGGGTGAGTTCCTTTTACATTGATACATTTCTCCTTGAGAAAGAAAAAAACTCATCAGTAGTATCAAAGTTGTTGATTAACCCTTATTCCATTTTCTTTGTTTACCATATACCTGCATTATCGTGACAACAACATGAATATATAGATGATGCAAGCTTATGACTTTGGCGGCAAAAAAATCTCCTAATGTGATTTAATCTTTTGGGAAGGGAGATCAAAGTAATTGTTCGATCATATTTTTTAACAGAAATTTGTTATAGATGAAGTTAGTGATATAGGTGTTAATAAGGATTAATGTATTATAATTTAAATTAAATTTATTTAGTTTGCTTTAAGATAGTAAACTTACTTTTGTTTAATTTAAAACACTAAGAATGTGAAATGTAAAGATGTTCACTACTAGATGTGGGCTTAATCCCAAAAGATTATATAAGTTTAAAACATGAAAAGTGGTATAAGAATCTTATCACAAAAAGATAGGAAGATAACGATGCAAATTAAAAGATAGAACAAGAATCCATAGAAGTTTGCCACTAAATCGAGATTAATCCATAAGATTATTTAAGTGTGAAAGCTTACTTTTAAGAAGAGAAAATGAACAAACAAGAAGAGAATATAACAAAATGCATTAAGTGAAAACGAGAGGAATTGAAAGAGAAAATACAAAGGAAGAACTTATGAAAGATGAAGGTTTTCATGCTACTTGAAGAAGCTTTAACAAAAGTCTTGATGATTCATCACACCATTTATCTAATATAAGGCTAAAGGAAAATCAAAACTTTTTCTTTTTCTAAGAACTCTATAAATGCTTTATAAAAACTCTCAAATTCAATATAAAGCCCTTTTAAAAGGTGAAGAGTAGGTTATTTGTCATAGTGAAAACTACAAATAAAAGGAAACCTAGATGAAATGAAATTTTAACCTAATTAAATTTAAGCTAAATGGAAGGAATATTAGAATTTCAAAATTAAAAATGACTTGCATATTTAAGAGGTTTGACCAATAATCTTGAATAGGAGTCGTGCTTGCTTGATGTCTGTCATTTTTATTTCATGCTTCCTATATCTTATATCTTATTTGGATCATGCTTCTCATGCCTTCTTGACTTTTCATTGCTCACCTATGATTAACATCGGTGAGATTGTTCTTGGACTCTTAGGATTTAATAACTTTAATTTGATTGTTGGTTCTTAGTTCTTCAATGTTGACACCCCATATATTGTTGGACTTAATAGGCCTAATTCAAAATTAATATTTACACATATTTTTCATATATAAGTTTCTTATGTCTAAAGGTAGAAAAATAGTCAAAAAATTACAATTGAAATAATACTTTATTTTACAATCATTTATTTATTTTAGATTATTTAAGACTATTTAAAATTCTTTCCTACCCGTTTTTTTTGAAGAGAACTCATCCACCAATATGAAAAGACCTATTAAAGAAGGAAGTCTTATTAATATATTAGGATAAAAAAATAGATGTTTCTTTATTTCTTTTTACCAATTAAAATAAAATATCTATGAAAATGCATTCTAATTTCCTCAAGGTCCCTTACCTGTGCCTATATAAGGGGATCTCTCAACCACTTGTAAAGGGGTTGGTCATTTTAAGTAATAAACACATTGTGTTCAGTTGTGTTAGTCCTCTTTATTTGAGTGTTTTTCTTTTCTTTAGCCTTATTTTGAACCTTGGTTCAAGTGGCAGCAACCACCACTCATATTGGGTTGGTCTATCCCTCAAGTGGCATGCCACCTTTCCCCTTCCTTGTCCCCTCCTCTTTTCTTCATCTTTTAACTCTTTATGGTCCTGTTTTCTAGTTTATGTTCACACCCTTTATTGTTATCCTCTTGTCTTCTTATTTTGTTAATTAATTCCTTTTCTTCTCTCTTGAGTTGTTTTGAAAATGAACATACACAACTTAGATAACTTAAGGAATTTTTCTTGAGCTTTCTTAGTTTTCTTTTTTATTTGTTCCTCATTCATCTTACGAGGAGACAGAGGTTTAAGTATGACCTTGTACCCATTAAAATTGAAAATAAATTTGTTGATACAAGGTTGATGACACATATTTTCACATACTTATAGTTTTATTGTATAGTGATTGGACTTTTCATAATTTTTAGTTTTTAAGCCATTTCAATTCAATAGTAATAATCTTGGTTAATTGTACATATTTGCTTTAATTTTGTATTTTTGGATTATTTGATCTTACTTCCTATTTTGGCTATGACTTTTTCCATAGTTATTACTTTTGGTAAGTTGCATTGGATTCTATATTTCTAGGACTATAAAGTAGAAAATAGTTTGCTAAATTTGGAATTCTCTACTATTTTCTGACTTTTAGAAGTTAAGGCATATGGTTTAACTTTTTGTGTATATTAACTTAAACTTTTTGTTAGTGGGACTTGTGGACTTAGAGTCTACTTTTATGTCCACATTTGCTTTAGTTTTTAGAGACTAGATAAGGCTTCCATGGGCTTGAAAAAAAAAGAAGCATAAATCATATGTAATATTTTAGAATTTTAGATTTTCTCTTATTTTCTATTTTTAGAAGCTGTAATATATGATTTGTTCTAGATTTTCTAATGGAAAAATGTGCAACATATAACTTAATCGTATTTATTGATCTTTTAACAAAATATAGAAAATTGTATAAACTTTAGTAACTTTAAAACTATGATTTTTGTTAACTATTTTATATTTTTGTTCTCGTGATTGCAATAATTGATAAACATAGGACGAATCTACTTTTATCCTTGTTATGTTTTTCTAGAGCTAATTGTGTTCATATTCCTAAGCTTTTGATTAAATAATTTCTCTCTTATAAAAATTTCACAACCAATAATGACTATTCTAACTAATTTATGCCTAGAAATTTGTATAAAATATTTTTATTTATCTTAATTCATTTAAATAATTATTAATTCTTTCATTACTATATTTATTTAATTTCATTAAATCGATCAAACTAACTTTTGTTTTCACTTTATTATTATAGAAATTTGAAAATTAAGTTACAAAAATAATTCATTATTAGATTGTTTGTATCTATGTAAGCATATATTTTAATACAAAAATTTCCCTACCACCTGATTTCAAATGAACCAGTATTCATATATATATATATATATATATATATATATATATATATATATATATATATATATATATTACGTGAAGGCTTGAGATATGTAATGAGAGACTTTTACAAACATATTTAAATGAAGACAATATCTTTTAAATTGAAAATCTATAAGTTTGAAATAAATAAGAAAAATCTTAAAATGTTTTGGTTTACTGAAATTAATTTCGAATATGACTTTTATTACGATTTATTGATCTCAAACCTTATGGAGAAATTCTCAATCAATACTACCTATGAAGGTATTTCATAGCAATTATCAATTTCTCTCTCTAACAATTCCTTCTATTACTTAAGCTACTTTTTCACGTAATAGGTATAAATTAATACACAAGAGGAAGAAAAGAAATGTTGATTTCATTTTCAATGCAATTTTATTTTTAAAAATCTTTTTCAAAGGGGAAGAGTATGTTTTTGTTGTATACCTTGTGCCGTTTTACTTTGCCTCAGGTAACGTAATTGTTTGTGTCGTTTTCTGTATAAACTGAACTGAAAAAAAGTATCCAAAAGAGAAGACGTATTAATGTATGGTAAGAAACAACCTATGCACATTCTGGTTTCAAGAACAAACATCAGCAAAGATGGTATCAAAGAAAACATCATACGATATTCGAATATGTTCAACATATTCTTGAAGCGTGCAAGCCAAAGCATAATAATAAGCATAAATGAAATCTGATTAATGGGTTGCATGTTTCAGTTAAATTCTTATAGTTCCTCACATTTAGAAAAAGAAACAAAAAGACATGTCATGTTCTCTGACTAGTATGAGACCCGTCTAACCACTGACCTAGTGTGTGTGTATTTTTTTAAAATTAATAAAAAAAATTATTATTCTATTTAGATTTGTAAATGTTAAAAAGTAAGATGTAAGATAATAATGACAATTACTATTTAAAGGTGTATAATTGAGAAAAAAAAATATTTTTTAAAACAATATTTTTATTTGTTAAATATTTTAAATATTATTTTTTTTCAGGTAATTTAAAGAATATATGTTCTTTTTTATTAAAATGATATTATTGGATTTTGATAAAAAAAAAAGATATTGAAGCATAAGTTTGAGAATAGATTTAAACATATTCACAAAAAACACTCACTTTTATAACAACATTTTATATATGTTATAATTTATCTACTATAATAAGTGACACGGTGATAGAATTTTGAATAAGATAACAATTTTTATACCAGTTCTAGTTATAATCGATATAGAAAGTGGTTGCAATAGCACTTTTGTAATAAAAGAAGAAAACCTTATATAGTCGTTCTAGTTATCACCAATATATAAAATATTTTCTTATTTTTTTTATTTGCAAACACACTAACAGAGGACTCTCAAAGTGTTCTATCGTTAATTGTTTCTTCTTGCACACGACACAATACTTTTAATTTCACTAATTTCCTCGATGGACCTCCAACTCTAAGAATACAACATTACCATGATTTTGAATCTCTCGCTATACGACAAGAACAAGGAGGCCATCATCTCTGTCGATACAATTAAGTTGCTAGTTCGAGTGTTGAGCACAACAACTACAATTGCAAAGGAGAACATGACATGCGCACTAATGCGACTATCGCAAGTGGAGGAGAACAAGGCGACAATTAGACAGGCTGACGGGATTCCCTTGCGCATTAGCCTTTAGGCGAGTGATGGGTTCCATAAGAAGAAAGACACATCAACAACAAAGGTTCCTAGTATTCACAAAGAGTTTCCATTTATTATTTTGCTTTGTTTATGGAGTTAGATGTATCAATGAACACCTGCTTGTTATCTAAATGTATTTTTGGTTCTCTATATTAAGGGAAGAAGCTCAAAATTTGTAACAATTATTTTCCCCTTTTGTGCAGGTTAGGTTATGCGTGAATTTCAACAATTGCAATTGATGTTCAAAATCATTTTATTGATTCAAACACTTGTGCTTGGACGTGGGTGATGGGAACGAGAAAAAGAAAAATGGAGGGCATGATGAAAATGTGTGAAATACTTTTTATACTGGTTATTGGCTTAACCGATATAAAAGGTGACATTTTCTATACGAATTCTAGAATTGAAACCTGTATAGAAAGTGAAAACTTTATATACTGTTTGTTTTTATACCAGTTCTGAAAACTAGTATAAAAAGTCTTTTTTTAACCTGTATAAAAAGTCTTTCCTGCACTAGTGTCAAATTTTATATAGATATTGAATATTTTAGAATGTATTTGAAGATATAATGAAAGTAAATATAAGAGATGTATATATTTGATTATATGATGAACTATGGTCAATTTAGTATTATTATGGTTTTTTATTGATGTACTTTGGAATTGAAAAGTAACATTTGAGTATTCTTGGATTATATAATAATGTATGTAGTTGTATCTTGGTTAATCTAACAATTAAATTTTTTTGCATAATTTTTGTGAATTGTACCAATCTGAACATCATTGTAAAGTCATGGTAGGATTTGGGAGAAAGGATATGGATGAATAGTTACAATATTTGTCTTAGATCTCTACTGTATATCGCTTGATGCTACTCAGCCACAAGTCAGTCTGATACTCGAACATATGACGACATATTTCTACCTAGCTCTAACTTGGCCTCACATACTTTAATGACATATATTACTTTTTGACTTATGAGATAAATGGACCATGGCCCACCCAGACCCATATAGGTGAGGGCTCACGAACCCATAATTGTCCTTTAAATAGTACACCCATCAAGGTAAATAATTCAAGTTCATTTTTACAACATTAATTGCTATTTGACACACCCAACTAACTTGGGTGTTAAAGTGTCTTTTGTAGGCACACCACCATCCATCCATGGAGGATGAGACAAGCGCTAGGGGGAATAAATCCACTTGATGCATAGAAGATTGAGGAAGTCCATGAAGATCATCTTCATAGGGTACATGCAGCTTTGTAAGTACAATTAGTGTCCACCGCGGGGTTGGGGAATATATTATGAAGAGAGGGAGAGACGACGTAGAATAACGCTGGTGACGAGGCAAATCGACTTTGTCCCTACGCCATTAGAACCTTGTCGATGTTCCTCTATACATAAGAACCACAAATCGTGAACTATTAACAATCCTAATGCACTTGATGATATTGAAATAAGCCATATGCTATATATAACAAGTTTTTTTTATGTGAACAATGAATATAAAATTTCAATGATGATATTTGTTAACTTAGATGAGGAACCCTTTGAGGGTTCAAATTTCGTCCTCTCTTTCTTCTCTCATGTTCTCCACCCTCTCTTTTTATATTTTCATGTTATTTCCACATTTCATGGAGTACTAAGCCTCTAGGTTGATTTTGTTATAATTTCTTAACTAGATTTTGAGGTTAGATGAATAAATTTATTTGTTCTTTTTATTCTTGTCGTGATTTATTTTGATTTATGTCTTTTTCTTCTTAATAAAGTAAAAGTAATGATTTTTACATTGTAACGAGTTAGCATGATGTTAAATCTACATATCATATAAATCATGAGTCCAAAGGTTTTTAATTTTAATTGAGAATTTACTTTGATTAAAGTTCGAAGCTTTCATGTGATTGAATAAGTTTTTGCCAATAATTGATAATGTACTTTGATTAGTGGTAAAAACTTTTAAGAAGAATTAATCAAGAATGTACTTTGGTAAATTAACTTTTTACTTGATATAAGAGGTAAAAGAATAAACATGACTAAGCATAGTAATATTTAATTAAGAATGTACTTTGGTTAATATTGAGAATGCTAACAAATTAATTGAGAATTTACATTGATTAATTTGAAAATCTAAGATAATAATTAATTGAACAATAATATTTTGATAACCAATGATGAATCCTATTTTGAAAAAGTAGTGAAATTAACCTATTTTCTTTATCTTTTAAATCTTTTTATAAATTTATTTCTTTCTATCTTTTGTTATTTTGTTCTTTAATCTTTTATTGATCTTTATCTTCTTTATCATTTTTATTTTACTAACCCTTTGTATAGTTTTTATAAGAACTAATTTATTAATAATTAATTCCACATTCGTTGGGATATGCGTAAGGGTTGACTTTACCCTTTCTATTTTGTTGATCCAATATCATTATAGACAACATCATATATTTTCTCTTCATGCATAACATAGGAGATAGATTGTAAATCATGAAAAAACTGGCCATGAACTATGTTTGCTACTTAAGTTCCCATAAAGATTTATACCATTGGTAGCAAATACAAGTTTTAAGTTTCTTGGATTTACACCAAATTCTGGAAATGTTTCATCAATCTTCTTCCATTATGGGGAATCAGCTGGTTGTCAAAGAAGATTATCACACTTTCTTCCATCAACGTGTCATTTAAGATTCTTCGCATCTTCTTTAATGGAAAACAATCGTGTTGATAAGGGGAGCTTAGTCTCATTATACCTTTGTTTTTTATGATGAATGTTAAATGATTAATAATGGTTTATTGCACAACAAAATGACATAACAAATGTTTTATCTTTATCATGTTTGTGCTAGATATGTGAATCCATTAGTGTTGAATGAATCAAACTTAAAATACATGAATAATATCATTTATGGTATAAATAATCGATTAAATCAGTTATATAATCTGTTAGATTTTGTCAGATCACTTAGAAAGCTAACTGAGACAAACTGCTATGTTATAATCGATTATACAAGGTACATAACCGATTAAAATAGAGAGTAAGCCATAATCTAGTATATAAGTGAGATAATCTGTTAAGGATGACAAATAGATAGCTAATAAGGTTAAGGGTTGAAATAATCGATTATATAAGTTTGATAATCGATTAAAACAAAGAACTTAGTCTAATCCATTACATAAAGAGCCTAATCTGTTAAGATTTTTAAAATAAGCAATAATATGCTTAAGTCTTTAAATAATCGATTATACAATTGAGATAATATGTTAAAACAAAAAGAAAAACATAACAGATTACATAAATAACATAATTGATTATACTATGACAGGATTTGAAATTCTATATATATCATCTTAGAAACCTTCACCAACAGCTCTAGAAAGGTCTAAACCCCTCAAAACAACCTAAAGAACGCCCAAAACTGATGTTCAGAACCCCAAATTTGAGATTTCTAGTAACTTCGTATTACCAGACAACTCGTACCACCAGACAACTCCTTACCAGACACTTACCACCATACAACTCCTTACCAGACGACTTCTTACTAGATGACTCCTTGTCAAGCGACTCATTGCCAAGACTCCTTGCCAAACGACTCCTTACCAGATGGCTCATTGCCAAATGACTCCTTACCAGACAATCTACGAGACGATCTACCAAATGCTCACCACTAGAGTTTTAGTACAATAAAAGGCAAACTAAGTTCTAAATGGTCCCAAGAGCGCAGGCTTTCCCAAAATCATGATTTTAGAATTGTACCAGTCAAAACCCCCCATTTTATGCCCAAACTCACCCTTCTTCTAATTTATTCCAAACCAAAGTTTTGTAACAGTTCATCAGCTCAGACATGCCAATTTTAGACTCTCAAATTCATTAATAAACCAACTAATATTCAACATACCAAAACTACCCATTCAAACCAAATAAACCAAACAATACAGAAACCAATACATTTAATAAATCATTTAAAACATAATTTCTACATGTCATCCAAATTCAGGCTACAACAAACATGCAATACAGTTTATCAAACATTAACAATATTAAAATGGTAATTAGCTTTCCTTACCTTTTCAAAGCTTAACCGCTCTAAAAGGCCAAAAGTTACTCTCATAGTTTTAAGGATACTTATCGCACCTACAAGAAATAGAAACATAATAAGGGCATGTAGTTACTATCATTGATGAACAGAGAACTTAAAAAAAAAAAACTTAGAGGAAGCATGTAAAGAAGAAGCATGAAACCCTAGAAAAGAGCAGATATTTACCTACTCTTTTTTTCAAATTGATAGATTGGATAGGAAGATCTTGTTGTCCTTATCCTTTAGAAACTTTCTGATCATCAAACAAATAACCAACTGAAAAGAAAAGGTTAAAAAGAAGATAGAGAGAGATTTTAGGGTTGAGTTTAGTTTTAAAAAATAAAACTTATCTATAAAATTTATATTTAATAATTTGAAAAAATATAGTCTCATTGTTAAAAAAACATTATGACTCTTTAAACTCTATTTTGTAGGTTTTACATTTTACGTTGATAATATATTATGCTTAAATCACAATTTTTTATTAAATTTAAATATAAATTTTCAAAAAAAGAAATTATACTTAATTTACGTAAATAATTTTATATTATATAAGTACAAAATTTAAAATTATAATAGAGATTTTAAAGATAATGATTGTTTAATTTTAATATTTCAATCAATGAAATACTTTAAATTTCTGTGCCCCGATAACTAAAAATATTAAGATGATATGTTAAATAATACTTATTATATAAATTAATATTAAAAGAATCATACAATAATTATAGCTGATTTATATAGTTAATTTCTCTTAAAATTAAACAAATTTTATAAATTAATATTATATTTTTATATATAATAATAAAATTTTCATTTTTAATATTTTTATTACCAGTATACTTTAGCTCTAAGTTTCAAAATTTATAATTATTTTATCTTATTAAATTCAATTCCCTTTTTTATTTATATACTTCAATGACACGAAATAACATTTTGGTATTAAATTTCCATAAATAATAATACGTCATAATAATATAAATAATTACTCTATCATATCCTATCTTTCATTTTCAAAGCAAAAAGTTGAAGATGATTTTCACTATAAAGATGGATGCAAATTTAAATTGGCATCTTAAGTCAAACAGATTTATTTCAGATCATAAATGTGGAGGAAAAGAATTCTGTAACCGTCCAATAAAAACCTCTTGGCAAATAAGTCTATCCAATGAAACATGTTATTGTTAGATAATTAAACTAATTAAAATATTGCTTTGAATTCAGCATAATGTTTTTCATGCGCTATTAACTAACTTTGATATAAATTAATATTACTCTTTTTCTTCTTTTTTTCTTCTTTTTTTCTTCTTCCTTAAAATTAACGCCGACCACGTTTTATAAAGATTATATAAGTCACACATCATTATTTTAAGTAGGACAACATTACACTATTAAAACTGAGTTATAATTATTTTATACAGATATCGAATTATTAATATATATATATATATATATATATATATATATATAAAAGATGAAGCAAAATTAGTAAAATATTGTGAAATAGTATTTCAATGAAAATATACATGGATAGTGCATGGATTGATTATTCTAAAAAATATATGCAAAAATATAAGTGTATACTGACCTTTGTGTAATTTATAATAACAACTATAAAAATTAACTACATGTGATAAAATTACTAAAATTATATTGTGGAACAATAAATATGTATGAAATATCTTGAATTACTTCTTACAAAAATCACAAAGCACTGCATTTAATCTTACGGGAAAAAGTAGAAGAAGAATACCAATTATATTGTGTTGTGTCTAGCTAACCTTAACCTATTTTTAAAAGAATTAAAAATCATATAGAAACACATTAAAAAATATCATAAAAAATATATTTCTCACCGTAATAAATAATTTTAACATTGATTACCACATGCCATAGTAATTGCTTAATCAATATTCATCCCATGAGTAGATAGATAAAAGAAAATTTGAAGAAATTTCGTTATAAAAATCAGTAATTTTTTTTGTAAACTAAAATTAGTCTAGGCAAAAACTAAATTTAACAATTTTTAATTTTTTTAATTTTTAAATAGGGTATAGTTAATTTTTATTTTTTGTAAAAGTTGTTTTTGGAGGAGGCATGTGATTTGGGTGCATTTGAGGCATTGCTAAATATAGAGTTCCTAAGAGTTTGTAGGCACATTGGTGGTAGGAAAAGAGTGATGGATGGATTTGAAGTTTGAAGAACATTGATTTTATCGAAAGGGTTATAATTAATGCATAGGTTGACTATGGACAAACACCCTTTTCTCTCCCACCCATTACACATCAGCTATTTTTGCTAAAGTGGGAACACACTCATCAAATTCTGATAAATACACATTTACCACTGTAGTAGCTACACAGCTACACAGACCCATTATAACTCTGCATTTTCCATTTCAGATATTACTCTCTTTTCCTTCTACTTTTCATTCTCAAATTATTGTAGAGATGTGACGAACTCATTATAAAATTAGTTGCTTCGTTTGTACTTATAAGCACATAAACTAAAATATATGGCTTTAATAATTTTATAACATTTAATTCATGCTATCTTTGTACTTAAACTGTTAATAAAATATCTCTTATAATTTATTTTTTTTTATTTATAACGTTATGTAGTAAAATATTGGTTTAATACCTCTTTTGGTCCCTCGAAAGAGGGCAAATGTTCAATTAGGTCCTACCTTTTTTTAGAAGTTCAATGTGGTCCCAAATTTTGTAAAAAGTGTGCAATTAAGTCCTTTTTGAAAACGGCGTTAATTTTTTAACGGAGCAACTGACAGGGTGGACTGAAGTTTGCTACGTGGCTGTGTGAGGGTAATACGTGGTTTTCCTAATTCGAAAAATCCTAAATTTGAAAATTAGAAACCTAATTAAAATTAGAATTAAGAGGGAAAACTCCCAATCTGAAAGGATTATGAACCCTAAATTGGAAATCCCAATTTCTTTCTACCCTCTTCTTCTTATGTCTGCTTCGTCACGCTCATGTGAGGGAAAGATATAGTTTTCCCTTCTCTTCTTCTCCTTCGGCGCTGCTCTGCAACCATATGGCAGCTTCCTTTCTCTCACGTTGGGACAACTCGCGACAACTTTGGGGTGGTCAGCGGCGGCGGAGCTTGTGAGCGACACAGCGGCAGAGGCGCGACCCTTGGGGTTTCGATGGTGGTTCGCGCGGTGGGTCTCGAGCGATAGGTTTGCGGAGATCAACGAAACTTCGCCGAGGTTGGCCGCTGGATCTCTGGGTTTTGGTTTTTGTTTTTGGTTCTGGTTTTCTGCAGGTGGAGGGTTGGCCTCGCGGTATGGTTCGACTTCTTCGACCTGGTTCGTCGACGGCGAAGGACGGAGCTTCTGGTTTATTCCTTCAGCGGCGGTCTTTGGTCTTGGACAGTAATATTACTCTCTCACAAACACGTATCACCCTCACACAGCCACGTATTACCCTCACACAGCCACGTAGCAAACTTCAGTCCACCCTGTCAGCTGCTCCGTTAAAAAATTAACGCCGTTTCTAAAAAGGACTTAATTGCACACTTTTTACAAAATTTGGGACCACATTGAACTTCTAAAAAAAGGTAGGACCCAATTGAACATTTGCCCCCTTTCGAGGGACCAAAAGAGGTATTAAACCTAAAATATTTTATTTGATGTACGTATTTGGTTTTTGTTTTATCTTGTAATATATTTATATGATCTTTGAAGTGCTTAGAGAAATTAATATATTCACAAAACTATCACATATCTAGTATCTGTCTTATTATTTACAAAATTAACCACACGTTCTATTTAAAGGTTCTATTTTAAGAAAAAATATGAACCACGTTAACAAATTTCAATACATTCATTGGTATTCTCCATTAAACATTATATAAGTTTCTACATAATTAACCACACACATGCTGTTTAAAACAAAAGTTATGAATCACATTTTTAATACATTCATTTGATTTTTTCCATTTAACATTATACAATATATAATTTAGGATAGTGTTTCTACAAAATTGGTCAAACACTCTCACTTTCTTGATGGTTTGACTTCTAGTTATTTTGTCTCTGATTTGTCCGTTACAAAGCGTGTTTCTTAGGAACAACTCTTGTACTTAAGTTTGTAGTTGTCTGGACACAATAGTATTAAATACAATGATCAATTTCAAAAACTATCTTACTTGGACCTTCTATTTATACTATTAATTATCACCAATCTAATTATGACACGTTCATACCCTGATACAATTACTTAACTAATTTGCATTAAGCTACTTTTAGACTCATTAATCGCATTAGACGTCAACTGATCAGTCACATTCGAGATCGATGACTAACATGATTGATCGACTTATAGACTAGTATGCTACTTTTAATATTCTGACTAGTCGGCCTATATTATTCTACCGATAATTTCTTCTCAAGGTAATAATGTCAATCGTTTGTCTTTCTTTGTTTGAGAAGCCTTTTGGTTGGAAGGGTCAGAGGTATGCTAACAATGTTACCTCGTACTCATGGTCTCTTGGGACTTTGTTTTGGATCCAAGAGTTCTCAACGATAACATAGAGGATTATGTGGTGAACCTTTTGGTGCACAATGGGAACAAGCATGTGTGTCATGGTAGGGGGAGTTCAAAGTTGGGCTTTTTCTTCGTGTACGCTTACTTCTTCACTGACCAACACATCAGGAATCCTTTTTTATGACTTCTAGGTGGGGTGCTATGAGCGTTGAAGATTGCACTGACCCAACTTCACTCGAATGGTTGGGCCACTATGCAAGCCTTTTGGATCTTGTGCATGGTGTTAGATCTGACCCTGACACCTACTTTGTTCCTCCATCATTTTTGCACTTGCACGCACGATAAGAAATAGTGGGTGTCCTTAATAAGTGAATCAAATAAGTGACTCCTTAAACTCTTTTTTGCTTCATATAACAGGTTTAAGTTTGATTTCTTTTAAGTTGCAATAAAGGATGTCGATCGATGGTACTTTTTTTACACCAACAATTGAGTTATATTCCTCCTCTATTGGACTCATTCTCCTGCTCAATTGACCTCGTCGCGCATGACTTTGATGACACCTAAGGAGGTGCCAGCGTTGGAAGTGCTCCATCAACTCCATCACAAGCTCTCAACCAAATAGCTCCTCAATTGTTATAATTCTTACAATATGTGTAATGATTTTTTGGTAAGTAGATTTCCTTCGTTTGCTTCGCTTTCCATCTGATGTTTAACTTCGCTAAATCTTTTGTTTTGGTCTTAATGTCATGGCGGCTGCTAATCCAAAAAAAGATAAGACTTCTCTATGAAGATTCTAGACATGCATCTCGTGTAGCCTAGTGGTTCTAGGAAGGTGTAGACTTCACATGACATTAATCGTACTCGTCTTAAAATCGTTTCCCGGATAAGCAGTCATTCATGTCGAGGAGGATGATCCTCTAATCCTTAATGTTTCACCTCTGAAGGTAGTTCCCTCTTCTAAGTCGGATTGGTGGGATGAGGGCAAGATGAAAAAGGATAAGAAGATAAGGTACAACGAGAAGTTTTCCTCAACTCTCTCTCCAAAGCGAAGTCATCGAGGTGATGAGACTTTGGCTCCCTTGGCTGGAAGGATCTTTAGGGTTGAGTTTAGGGTCAGTAATAAGGTATCCTTCAACCTTAATTCGTTTGAGAAGGAACTCATCAAAGTCTTTTATGAGGTAGACGCACTAGACGTTCTTGCCAAGCCGAGTGTTTGAGCGACCTTTTTTAGCCAACAAGTTACCCCTAGAGGTGATCTGATGGGCGTAACTCGCTTGGAGAAATAGTTGGCTGACTCCCAAAAGAATTTAGATTATGATTTCAAAGGTAATTCTACTTTCACCCGCCCATTTGAAGGATGCAGTAATGGCTCATGTTGGGTACTCTAAGGGTAAGGAAGATATGTCTGTTAGGCTAACCAAATTGATTGAGGAGGAGAAGTGCTTGGCACTTGTCGTTAAAAGGACAAGGAGAGGATGGCTAAGTTGACTAAGAAGAATATGACCTTGTCAAACAAGCTTGAAACAACTGAGTGAGAAGTAATTGGGCAACACAGGCCAACAGACCTTGACCAAGCATCATACTTCTATGACATCCTACTTAACAAGGGTAGGTTTGATGTGTGTAAAGTCTCCTATAATGGGGAATTGATGTTTCTCCATGAGATGCTTATTAATGATGTCAATATTGTAGTCCCTCCTGAATAAATTGTGCTCAATTGAATGGTTGTTCACTAGCATACCACATAAAAGAACTCATAGTTGTCTTTTGCTTTTTATTTTTAAAAGTTGATAATTATTTGTCTTCCAATACTAATGCTTTCTTTTCGAACATTAATTTTCTAAATTTTCCTTTGCCTAATCGTTATGGGTATATTGTTAGGTATTTTGCTAACTTGTCGTCCGACTTCCTTCACGAATTTTTATTGTTATGGAGTGGTTCCATGATCGAAATATGCCTTGGCCTATTTTAATGTAAGACTTGGTACTGATTCACTTTTGTGATACTTAACCTTGACCAAAATTTTGATGTTAATTGGGAGGGGTTTACTAGTGAACATGCCCTTAACCAATTGTTACAAGATCGAGAGAGGTTTTTTTTGTTAAAAGTCACTTTTAGCCAATATATTTGTGTCATCGGGAGGGGTTCCAAATTTGAACGCACCCTCTAAGCTTATGAAAATAAAACATGTAGATAAACAAGACTTTTGTGATAGAGGTGCATCATTAAAACCTCCCTGGCCAAAAACCTCCTTAGGGGAAAATATTGGTGGTAGAAAATAATACATCATTCAGTACATTCAACATTAACTCAAATAAAGCTTTGAGGTGTGAAGCATTTCAAGCATTTCAAGTGTCAGTATGCCCCCATTCTTTAGGTTCTTAGTGACTCTAAGTGGCCATTCTTAGTTGGCATTGAACTTTCCCTATGTTGCTTTATTTTGAGCTTTGTTCGTCTTCCTCCACGCCAGGTCTTTTTCAGCAAAGCTTCTTATTTTGACCTTACTATTGTACTTGTAAGTGACCATCCTTTTGTAGGCTTCTGCTCATACAATTGCCACCTCCCTCCTCTTGGCTAAGTTATCTAATTCACCTTGGATTTGACCGACATTCATGGTCATGTTCTGCATTTTCCTTTTGAGAGTGGGCTCTCCTACCTCAATAAGTATAATTGTGTTTGTCCCATAAGTCAAGTTGAATAAGGTTTCCTTAGTTAAGATGTGTAGTGAGCATCGACACGCCAAAAACACCTTTAGTAGCCTTTTAGCCCATGCTTTTTTCCTTCACCTAGCTTGTGTTTATGTTATAAAACTATGATCTTGTTCAAGGCTTCAACTTAACCATCCATTTGAGGGTGTTCATAAAACTCGCCCAAATAATTGATTATTACTTACGATAATCGATTAATGTTGAACCCAAACTCATTCTAAACAAATATCAAGTATTCAAAACACATAAGCATCATCCCCACACCACGAGAAAACATACTTAACATATCATACATGCACTCAAGCCTCACATCCCCTTGTAAACAGACTCAAATACTTACATCACATCACTTGAGTCATCCAAAACCTATTGATGAATCAATATTTTCTCCCATTCACTTAGCTTCTTGTACTAGATTTAATTAGAAAATTGTGCTTAATTTGACCAATATTTCCTCAGTCTTGATATTTGCGCTTAATTTAACGAGTAATTCATATTTTAATTAATTTGAATTATTTGAGTTTAATTATTTTCATTATTATTTTCAGGGCAAATTTTGGAATTATATTTTGGGACAACAAGAATATTGCCACGTCATTTGTTATTTTCCACATCAACAATTGTTTTTAATTTCATTTGTAATTTTACTTTTTTAATTTTTAGACTAGATTTGAATATTGGACCAGATTTAGGTTTTGGGCCCATTTTTGGATAGATTTGGAAAAAACCCATTTTAAGGGCTAACCTAGAGTCTTGTGCCCAAGTAGCAACCACCCTTAGACTCCTTCATTCTCTAATTTTCATTTTAGAAGCTCTTGGGATGTGAACAGTGCTACACCTTAGGTTTTCTAATTTCGTTTTTCAGAGTAATTCTGTTTTCGTCTTTTAATTTCATTTTCGTTTTTCATCTGGTTTTCTAATGGCAATTTCGTTTATCTCTATTATGCAATTTCCTCATTCCCAATTTAATTTTTATAGAGTGTATAATCAATTAATTTGTCAATGTTATAGTATCTTGATTAATCTTTGATAAAAAGGTTGATTGTGTTATTTAAAACTCGCTTTGTGATAATAATAAAATATTATGTTAGTTTTTCAATCAATTATTTGATTACTTTAGTCTTTTAAAATGTATGTGTTCAACAATATTTCTTGTCTAAATCCTTTGGTCAATTTAGATTAAACAAAAAGTTTTTCACAAGTGGTTGATATTAGTGATTTTCAATGTTTAATTAGCACTTATCTTGTTTCGATTGTGTACAAAGCCTGTAATAACTATCCTAATTTTACTTGTTTTTGCATAAGTTGAAGCTTGAGCCATAGAAGGGTGTTTCACTAATAAGCAACCTTAAGCAACTCTAGCCCAACAATAGCAATGGAGGAAACCTCGACATTGGAGTCATGAGCCACTGCTTAAGCTGTGTTGTGAAAGTCTATAAGTAAGAGCATTCTGGATAGATTCAAAAGAAGTGGTGAGAGAGAGAGAAAGGACTTCAATGTTAGATCTCTTAGGGTATTCTAGAGAGAGACTCTAGTGAGTCTTCTCACATATAATCCTTGTAATTCAAAGATATATCCTTAGAGGATTATGAGATGTTTTCCTCCTCATTGCATGTACTTCTTTCAATATTTATGAGGAACTAAACCTCCATTATGTTGGAGCATGATGTAGTAGATTCAAACTTTCTTGTATTCGGTGACACTTTTATCTATGAAGTTTTCATTTAATTTAAAGGGATTAATTGGTTTATGCTTGATTGTTGGATGAATTGATCACTTATCCTATTTAACTGACTTAAGATTGAGTGGAAGCTAGTCTTAAGTTGTGGTCTAAACAGTTTTCATGTATGTTTTTGAATGAAATAGACCAGAGATGTGCAGTTGGAATAGAGTCTTATTCATAATGCAAGTGAGTCGTACGCAGTAACTGACAGGTTTCACATTGGATAGTAGGCAATATATTAATTTTTGGATATCGGGATGGGCCTAGAGTACATAAAGAGTACTCTCAGGACTTGATCATCTAAAGCTACAAATTTGGAGGAAGATCTAATACAAGAGAGGAGGAATTTGTGAAGTCAAGCTTCAACACGGTTCAAACACTAAAATCACTCTTTTAATAGCTTAAATTAAGTTCTAAGTTGGCTTTATAACACTCATAACCTTCACACTCACTTTTTACACAAAAATAGTTTTATATTATATCAAACTGCTCAAAATATTATTATTTCCTTTAAATTTCTATGGATACAACACTTGTTTACTACAACAACCTAGTATACTTACGGGTATATTTGGGGTGTTGCAAGCACATCGAAAAAAATTTCATTTGATTAATATCTCATTGAATGAGAGAGACCGTTGTTCTAGATGTATGAGACTTGATTTAACTTCTCACTCAATCAATCATTAATTACTTAAACTTCCGTTATCATATCATATTTCTCATACATTATTCTAATAACAAAATCAATCTCTAACATTATTTACTTTTTTATTTTAAGAATGATAAATTCTTTTTTATCTTTATTCTTATTTGTCTTTTAAAATCGATCTTCTTGTTTTTAAATACTAAGATCATTAGCATATTCAAAAATAGTGTGAAATATAAATGTTAGTTACATTTTTTAATCTTCATTTTTAAAAAATTATTATTCATTGAGATTAAGTTTATATTTATGGTATTTTAAAAAATCAACATTAAGTATTATTGAGTTAAGTAACATTCATTTATATTTTAAATACTTAAACATGTTTTATAATGTTTATATTTTTCTTGCAAGGGAAAATATTCTTCTGATGCATATCTTAAAAGTTAAATATAAAAAATAAATTTATTTTATATTATATTTTGTATCGAAATTTAAATATTGAAATAAGGAAATTGATTTGAAAAGTTTAATGTATCTAGTTGCAATATTTATGTTGTAAGACTTTTTCCCCCTAAGTTCAGGTACAATCAACTTAGGTGTAATAAGAGTTTTAGCAATTGTGGCGCAATACAATCAAATACCAAGTTATTTTAATTATTTAATAAAATATTTAAAACACTTTAATTGTTATATTAACCATCATCCTAATCTTAGGTTAAGAGGTTATTAATCAGAATGTTTATTTTTGGTTGTGTGAAAGTTAATTATAAAGCAGTACTTAACCTATTAAGTTAAGAGGTTATTAATCAGAATGTTTATTTTTGGTTGTGTGAAAGTTAATTATAAAGCAGTACTTAACCTATTAACACAATAAAATTTTCAGCTAACTTGGTTTGTAATTAATTAACAATTAAATAAGTGCTTAAATATATTTTCAATGCTTGTAATATATGTTTAAAGCTTTTAATTTTTTAATTTTTGTCTTTATAAAATTTATTTTACTGTTTAGAGGTCCTGTTAGGTCTCATGTCAATTCTTTATTGGAAAACAAGTATGGTATTATTAAATAATAAAATATTTGTAGAAAGAGCAGTATCAAAACTTTATAATTTCATAAAAGTTCTGAAAATATTTTCACTGATTATATAACATTTTTTATATAAAATAATAGACATAAAACAAATATATTATGGTAAATGAACACACCAAATACCCAAATATTAAGGGATGTGATTAGTACCAGGTCAATAAAACTAAATCAATTAAAAATTAAAAAAACTATGTAAAATAGTAAGCAACCAAAACTATAAATAATTAAGATTAAAGAAATAAAATAAAAAAATGGTGGAAACACTAATTTTTTTCATGTTTTAAGATTTTATTGCGATATTCACGTGGGTTGACGCTACTTTTTTTTCATGTTTTAAGATTTTCTAAAGACTACTTATTTAGAATATTAGTACAATCCAATCAAACATTGACATTGTCCTAAATTTGAGTTTTAGATTCAACTCATTAACTACTTCTCACCCCCTTTAATAGGTAAGAAACTATTATAATAAAAAAAAATTAATATCACATTATTAACTATATTTCTTTGAAAAATATAATTCAGAAAGATTAGTATCCTTATTATTATATTTTTATTATTCAAAGTTAATTTAAAACTGAAAAAAATGAGTGGAGTTTATTAAATAAAAACTAAACCAATATAAAAGTTTACAGAATTTTTCTTAAAAATAATATATTAAAGATATATTACTAATCCTTTATACTTTCACATCGCGGTTCAAATCTGTTCACTAAAAACCTAGTAAGAATATTCTCTTCATCACCCAAGTTGCTTATCTAACATTTCTTCAGACCTTATGTATATTAATATTCCAAAAATTATTGCAACAAAATTGATAGTAGTTGTTCGTTAGATTTAATGTAAAAGAGGGAAGGGCAATAGAGTAATTAGAAGGAAAAAAGAGGAGGGTTTTAGGGAAGGAGGAGAAAAGACGAAAGTATCCCTGAATCGATGCGCCTAAACCATCCATTAAGTGGTTCCCTTCTTTCCCTTTCACTCGCTACTCTCCTCCTTTGCTGCCTCACATCACTCTTCTTCTTGGCTTGCTTTCTTTCATTCTTTCTTCTCATACAATTTCTAATTCGTTTGTCGAAATCTCTTTCACTCTCATCGTCTTCCAATCAGGAAACATAAGAACCAAGAATGGCTCTCAGACTGAATCCTCTGCCAACCCAAACCTTCGCCCTTCCTCAGATGGCTAGTCTCAGATCTCCCAAGTTCCGCATGGCTTCCACCCTCCGCTCTGGTTCCAAGTCAGTTCTATCTCTCTCAGATCTTCTTCTCTTAACTCAATTCATGCATTTCTCTTTTTTTTTTTTCACTTCCTTCATTTTTCACTCTTTCCTTTTTCTTCTGTTTTTTCCATCTCTCTAATGTCTCAAACCAAACCTAACAACTTTGAAAACCACGCTCTATTCTTAATGCTTTGTTTTGTTTTTCTTAGTTTGTTTGTTTTCGAATTCACTTTTTTATTTTCTCCATCAACTATTCTTCGCACAAAATGTTATTCCACATGTTTGTTTTCGCAATCTGATGGATGAGGTGGAGTGGTTCAATTTCATACAATACACACTGTTGGGTTTTTTCTTATTTTTCGTGTTCGGTGTGCGTGCTTTTTTTTTTCTCGGGATTGGTGAGGATTAATAAGGAATTGTTTCAGTCTACCACAAAGACTATTTGTGTTTTGTGATTTCGATTCTGTTGTTTTCTGTTTCTGCCTTTGTTTTTGGTTAGAAAAAAATTTGGCGGTTCTCTCGTGTTCAGGTTCTCGTTTTCAACCTATTTACATTCATGTTTAAGGTTCTCGTTTTCAACCTATTTACATTTATGTTTTACTTTCACTGTCAGGAAATTGTTGTTTAGTTACTTAATTTTTGTTTTCTTTCATTGTTGGGTTTTTTTTTCTTCAGTTTCGAATTGAGTACCTTTTAAATTAAGGATTTTGATGCTTGCTGCGTCATTGTTATCTTCTGCTTGATTTCATTTGTGGTCTCTGCTTTTTAGCTTATCTTTCGGATGTTACTTTGATGATTGTTGTCAACTTTTCACTGATTATGATTATCTTGATGTGGATGAATTAAAAAGAGTGGTAACAGTTCCGACTTGTGAATGGCTTTTTTTGCTGGTTGTTTGGGGTTTTTGGATGGAAATTTGAATAACACAGGAATGTAGGCGCGTTTGGTGAAACTGTCCATTTGTCACTTTGATAGGTGTTTGTGTAGATAGCTAAACATTGTGAGCCGTGCACATGCTAGGAATGAATACTAATTGGGTATGCTCAGGTACCTAACAGGTGGTGTATTATCTTTTTATACAAAAAAAATGGATGTCCAATGCTGCTACTGCAGCGATGTGATCATATGACTAGATTTATCTCGATATCAACTGGTCCTACTTTATTTTCCAAAAATGACACTATTTCTCCTAATTGAAGTGACAATTTCCCCACCATTCATCCTTACTCCAGTTTGTTTCATACACATGGACATCTATCTTGCTGCATTGAAACTGATTTACTGTTTGTTTGCAAACTGCCCATTATGTAAGATAGTCATTTTTATTCTTTTGGATATTGGTGTTCATGAAATGGTATAGGTCTGTATCTGTGGGGATTGTATGATTGTTGTTGCTATTAACGGTACTGTTCACTCTGTAGATCAAATTTACCAGCATGATCATTTGAGAAGTTGCTGTATTATTTCTCTAAAAGTCATTTGAATTTTTGTAGAGAGGTTGAAAATATTAAGAAGCCTTTCACGCCTCCGAGAGAAGTGCATGTTCAAGTGACCCATTCTATGCCTCCCCAGAAGATTGAGATTTTCAAATCGTTGGAGGATTGGGCTGAGCAGAACGTCTTGACTCTCCTTAAACCTGTAGAAAAATGTTGGCAACCACAGGATTTTTTACCAGATCCTTCTGCAGATGGATTTGACGAGCAGGTGAGAGAACTGAGAGAGAGAGCGAAGGAGCTTCCTGATGATTACTTTGTTGTTCTGGTTGGAGACATGATCACGGAGGAAGCCCTTCCTACTTATCAAACAATGTTAAATACATTGGATGGAGTTCGTGATGAAACAGGCGCTAGCCTTACTTCCTGGGCAGTTTGGACTAGGGCATGGACTGCTGAAGAAAATAGACACGGTGATCTTCTTAATAAGTATCTTTACTTATGTGGACGAGTTGACATGAGACAAATTGAGAAGACAATTCAGTACTTGATTGGATCTGGAATGGTAAGATCTTATACATCTTCTGTAGTCTATCTTGGTCTTCAGCGATTGTAGTTTTCATAATGAAACATACTCGTACTTGCCGTTTAACAGCTACTACATTTGGGCCGTGGTTGAACAAGGGCCTGAAATATGAATTTTATTACCTAATGCATCGAGTGTTATTAATGTGTTTCTGTCAGCAAAAATATACACATGAAAGCCATTGACCTATTTTAGGGTCTACCTTCTAAAAATGAAGGTCTAGATTATTAGAGTTGGATTCAACTTTCTTGAAATTTCTTATGAATTTTTCTACTTGTACTTTTAGGTGTAGAAAAAATGAATAAGTTTCTCTATAAACCAAAATTACCGTATGCATAAGTTAAAAAGAAAAAAAAAATCTTTTAGATAAGCTATTAGGAGAGAGCTTCTACAAAATAGCTAATGCATAAGCTAATTTTTAGCTATGATGAAGCTCATTTTATTTCATTTTTCCTATAGAGATGTTTGTGGAGAAGTTTATGTAAACAGACCGTACATCCATACAGCATTATTTGTACATGACATTCAGCATTATTTTGCACTTCTCACTTTTCCAGTATTGTCCTTGACTGATTGATATTGATGGATAGGATCCTCGGACTGAGAACAGTCCCTACCTTGGTTTCATTTACACTTCATTTCAAGAGAGGGCAACCTTCATATCCCACGGAAACACAGCCAGGCTTGCTAAGGAGCATGGTGATATAAAGTTGGCCCAGATCTGCGGCATGATTGCCTCGGATGAGAAACGCCATGAGACTGCATACACAAAGATAGTGGAAAAGCTGTTTGAGGTTGACCCTGATGGAACTGTTACGGCGTTTGCAGACATGATGAGGAAGAAAATTGCCATGCCAGCACATCTTATGTATGATGGCCTTGACGACAACCTGTTTGATAACTACTCTGCTGTAGCCCAACGCATTGGGGTCTATACTGCCAAGGACTATGCTGATATACTTGAATTTCTGGTGGGGAGGTGGAAGGTGGAGGATCTAACAGGACTATCAAGCGAGGGAAGGAAGGCTCAGGATTACGTTTGTGGGCTGCCACCAAGAATCAGAAGGTTGGAGGAGAGAGCTCAAGCAAGAGTCAAGGAGTCATCAAAAATTCGGTTCAGTTGGATTCATGACAGGGAAGTACTACTCTAAATGCACCGAGGAAGCATCGTGAATGTTCCTGGAAAACCATTCTGAGAAATGTTGAATAGTTGAAGATTCAGTATGTCATTTTTTTTTTCTCTTTTTGCCTTTTTTTGGTTTGTTATATGTCACTGTAAGGTGAAACAGTTGTTCTTGCATGGTTCGCAAGTCACGCAATTAGGGGCAACTGTAGTATTAGAAATGCTATTTTTTGTTTTCCTTTTCTTTGTGGTAGTGATGTCTGTTGAAGCATAAGCAAAACGTTTTTCTATGGCAATTTTGATGATAAAGAAATTTAGTTCTTCCGTGGTTGGATATATTTCTACATAGTAGAAGTTAGTTTGATGATGGTGTAGCGACCGAGTCTTGCTTATTTGCCATTTTGCAATAGGATAACTTAGATATGCTCCCTTTATTATTGTTGGCCAACTGAAATATGCTCACTAACCAGATTAATTGTCACTACGGCTACCAGGCAATCTTCTTGCGTGTGATTCTGTCAAATGATTACATGTAATTTTGGTGGGATAATATGGTTTGTTACTATATTCATGTATTCATATTTGCATACGCTATGTTAATGTGAGAAGCACGCAAACAAAAATTCTGCCTTTTATATTTTAACTTGTGTGTTTTTGGTTAATGTTTTTTATATGCTTAAAAATATTAGAAAGATGTTTTGTTGAGGATTTAAATTTTTCCATTTTAAGTTCTTTAAAGTATATTTTCAAACTTTTATCACTCCGAAACGTCTTTCTCTATGAATTAATTAACCCCTCTTTTCCTTTTCCACTTAGGCTGTGTTCTTTTTAAGGGATTTAAGGGAGATGATTTGGGGGAGATGATTTGAGTGGATTTGAGTGGATTTGAAGGTAATTTTTTTGTTGTTTTTTTGAGTGGATTTGAGGTTAATTGAGAGTGGATTTGGAAGGAAAGTTTGTGAGAATTAGTGTAGGATTTGATTGATGTGATTGATTTTAAAAATTAGTTTAATTGGTAGAAAATGTAGATTACCAAATTGCCCTTCTTATAAAAGTATTATAAAATGTTATTTTGTAATGTTATATTTAATTGTAAAAAAGTTTATAAAGAGATAAAAAATTATTAATAATTGTTTAAAATATTGTTTAAAAATTAAAAAAGTTATAATGTAGTAAAATAAATATATTTTAAAATGTTTAGGGAAATTTTAACATAACTTAAGATTTCAAAGTCACATACAAACCACAATAAAGACATTGAAGTCATGGAATACATTATCGGAAATACAAATATTCTTAATCATCTAAACGGTGAAGAATCGAGTTCACATTTTGATTAAGGTTAGCAAATTGGCGGTTCATGTCTAGGGAAAGGTTTGCCAAGTTATCTTCAATACGTCGTACCCGCACCTGCATTTGTTCCATACCCTGCATCCTATGTCTCAAGTCTTGTACTCCATCCCACATTTGAGTTATCATGTTAGCATTTGATAGAGGTGGAGGAGGCTGCACAGGGTTTTGATGAGGGTGTGGTTGGTCTTCTTCTTCATCATCATCCAGATCGTGTTGCCAAGCACCGTTGACATAAACAATTTTCATCCTCTTCAAAGAATTGATAGAAAAGTGATGTCGGGACCCTATTTGAGTGCTGGGATCGGCTGAGACGTCAACTCCACAATATTGCATGATGTGTGTGATAAGGACACCGTATGGGAGGGCTGTGTCACTGACCTTGCATTTAAGCATATGCTGCATGATGTGATGAGGCCAATTGATAGGTATATTATTTTTCAGCACCCATATCATAAAAATATCTTCGTGCAATAACCTGGCATAATTCCCTGCTCGTGGAGTCAACATATGCACAATAATATAATGGAGAAGCCGATCATGGATATTCAAACAACCAACGGTTAAAACACCTTGACCACCCTCCAAATCTGGTATAACCATAGTAGCTAATGCCATGTCGCGGTCATATGGAAAATCGTCTGGGATATTTGAGTAACATAATTTCTGACCGTCGTACTTCAAGTTAGCTACAGTCAACCAATCAGCAGGTTTGAATCTAATTTTTCTCCTGTTCACCTCAGTGACCAAATATCCATTTGCAGATATCTTCAGATTTGAATAAAATACTTTGATTAAATCCGCATAGTAGGGTCCCTCTAATGTCAGAAATTGGCTCAATCCTTGAAATAGAAGATGCTGCTGGAAAAATAACCCTGAACCGGTAAATGAATCAAAATTCATTATCTTGGGAGGAACTATAGTCCTTGTACAGAAATCAGCTGCATAGTTTTCCATTTGATGACTGTGTGTGAAAAGACGACGCTGATCTAATTGCTCCTCTACAGATGGTCTTACAATGGGTGCATCTTCTGCCTCAGTTAGAGTTTCTTTTCCCTTACGTGTTTTTCTTGCCCTTTTTGTTGATGATGAGGCCATCTGATAATTTCTTGAACAAATCAATTCATTAAAATATGAACAAAGTACATCATAACATATTACGTATATTTCATAATAACAGTGCATAACATTAAACATAAGAACAAATGTCATACTATGGTCACCTACAACAGAACTACAAAATGACATCGACCACACAAATATAATAATTCATAAATAAATTACTGATACACAATTTCATTTAATACTAATAGAAGTAAGTCTGATATGAAGATTCCTAACAGTCACCGCCCGATATCATTTTTAATAATTTATTCCACCTCTTATGTGGTGGCAGTCCCATCAACCTCTTTGTACATGTGGGGTTTCCACATAAGAAATCATAACATTGGTCCAGGAAATTCTCGTCAGCAATGTTCATAGAAGTCAACATTTCATAAATGTCTGCCTCTGTATATGTGTAAGTCGGGTTGCGACGGAGTATTTGATTTCTTTCTTCCATTGCTGACACTTGACGCACGGCTGCATCAGAGATCACACCAAAATGAACATTTGATGAGCTTAAGACATTTGCAAACCCATCCAGACTAGTCGTCAACTTATCAAATTGAGAATCAATAGAATCGACCATGGGTGCCTTCCTTTTCGAGCCTCGTGAGGAAGAAGTCCCACCAGATGGGACGGAAGGCACAGATTGAGTCTGGCCCGGACTATATTCATCAACAGATGGTGGAGGCGATGGTGGAGTTGGGTCTCTGTATCCTGTCCACTGAGACTGTTCTGGAATGTACTCCACATTTTGATTCAAATCAACAGTTACATGAGGACCAAGACGTTGTCTTCGAGCTTGACGAGCAGTTCGAACACCACTCCCAGTAGCTCGATCAGCTGCCCATAACTCCACCATTAAATCGTAGTGTTTTATACTGTTCACTCTCCACTTCGCCGCAGCTGGCCGCGACTGCAACAACAAAGACAATAAACACACTGCTTCATATTAAGTATATTAAGGATCCACATAAAAAATAAGTATTTTTATAAATACCTGAATCAGGTCAAGCCACACTTCGTCCTCGGCATGAAATGTCATACTTACTGGATTCCAAGCAAATCCACTCAATCCAGAGAACAAGTCATGCACCTCACGCCATTTATCCTTTAACACTTTCTGACGATTTTTCACATTATTTTTTGTAACTGCGACATACCCAGCGCTGTGCAGATGATCAACTATGTTAGTATATGCTTGGGTTGTCCAGCTTCCATCAACCCTATTACCCATTCTTGATTCCTCGATCATGCAGTGTAGTAGACGTGCGTCCATGTCCTCTGTCCATTTCATAAACTCTCTAGTAGGACCAGAGGACGGCATGGCGGGTGCCTTACCCCTATTCATTTTATACCTAAAGAGTCAAGAAATATTTTGTAAGTTAACATAAAACATCCTTAATAATATGTTCTTCTCATACAGATAAAAATAAATTAAAATACAATACAATCAAATACAATAACTACGATGCTTGGTAATCACGCCACATTTGATCAGCTATACAATCCCTAATACTACTTCCAATCCTATGGTCCTCTTCTCTAACTTGAGATGAAGTCCCATCATGTTCTTCCCTTTCATTCAACTCGTTATCAACTTCATCGAGTAAGGAGTCATCGTTATCCACGCCCCGAAGGAAGTTGTGTAATATACAACAAGCTAGTATGATATTAGTCATCGTCTCTAATCCATAGTGCGGTTCAGTGCCACTTCCAATGATAGGGAATCTTTTTTTCAACACACCGAAAGTTCTTTCAATTACGTTTCTCAAGGACGAGTGTCGATGATTAAACAACTCCCGTGCATTTTGTGGTCCTCTGCGTGTATATTCTTTTAAGTGATATCTGACGCCTCTGTATGGAGTCAAAATTGTGCTTTTCAACATGAAACCTGCATCACCCAGGTAGTATTTTCCTACAATTTTCCACATACAAAGGTAATTAGTTACCACTAAATAACTTCATGGACATCGATTGTTTACACACTCACCTTGGGGGATAACCAACGGATCATCCCGATCAAGAGCATTTTTTAATATTCTTGAATCGGATGCAGTGCCTTCCCATCCAGCCAGAACGTAGGTGAATTTCATGTCGAAATCACACGCCGCAAAGACATTTTGTGTTGGCCAATCTTTTCTTCCACGAAATCTCGGAGCTTCAGAACTTGGAACCCTTACCCTAACATGAGTACCGTCTATGGCCCCCAAACAATCCTAAACATAAAAATATTAACTCATCATATAACACATAATTTGTTATCGTCCTTGTTCAAATAACATTAACAGATGTAATGAAATCACTACCTTAAAGTACGGATAAAATCGACTGTTGTTCAACACATGTGGATGAACCTCATTTCCTGATGGTTGTATTAGAAATTCTGATTCTAAACTTATGATAGCGTCCAACACATTGTGAAAGTGTTTGCTAACCGTCGAACCTGATCGATGAAAGAAAAAGGTCACACTACGATTCTTAACATTGTGACCAATTATATGAAGAAATTCAGCAACTTGTTCCTCCACGGTCGACCGAATTGCGTCCTTGACTAACCCAGTTGATCTTACTCTCTCACAAAGATTAATAAATGCCTCTGGACCCATCCTAATAATGTCGTGGCACCGATGAGTATGCACAAGATATGACATTAACTGCTCCCTACGACGGTCTCTATCAGGTAGGTAATTGCTTACACTACTGGAATCAGTGGAATACATATTCAAGATACTCAATGCGTGTCCAACAATGCATAACATTGTGATTGCCGCTAGTGATGTGGTTATTTGTAAGTGTTGACGTATCATTCCTATAATCTTGAAGTCTACACCAACCACATCATCATCTACATCTTCGCGGTCCAGATATGATAAATCTATATGTTCTTCCATCTATATTTACTTACACAATTACACATACTACAATCAAAATCATGCATTACAATAGATGATTAAACATATTTGATATATACATTAATACATTCA
This sequence comes from Vigna umbellata, assembly GCF_029865625.1. NCBI lineage: Eukaryota > Viridiplantae > Streptophyta > Magnoliopsida > Fabales > Fabaceae > Vigna > Vigna umbellata. The sequence goes on along the minus strand of NC_142165.1, from coordinate 81,822,010 downwards.
ACTAATCATTATAAATAAACAACAAAAATTACCATCACACAACATCAACTTATCATACAATATTTTTAATAAATACATATACATATATCAAATGATATCCAGGTTTCAAAAATTAACACATTCATATACTAAATAACATTCAAATATAAATGTGCATAATATATTTCATTAATACATTCAAGTAAATGTACACATAAGCACAAGCACCACTGATTCAATCATTCACATATATATATTACAACCAAAATCATGTAAAACACTAACCTCTTGAAGACCACCAACACGTGAATGCACGCTTCAATATGGTTTGAGGTACAGATTTCCAGAGAAAGGTGCACACTTCAATATGGTTTTGAGCTACAGATTTCCAGAGAAAGGACGTGCACACTTCAAAATGGTTTGAGCTTGAGATTTCCAGAGAAAGGAGCTGCACACTTGAATATGGTTTGACCTATGGTTTGAGCTAGAGATTTCCAGAGAAAGGAGTGCCACAAGCTGAAATCAGACAACCAATTTCACTACCTTCCAATTCAAACCTACAAATATAATTCCTATATTAGTTAAGGGTTTAGTTAACGGCCCCATTACAGAATGATTGCACATAACTGAAGTCAACTAACATTTCATATATTAAGCTTACCCAATATCCACAAACTTCACGCCTCCACCACGATGACAACGTCCAACCACAGTCAACACCTGCATCAAAAACACACCGTTAGATTTCATAGTCTTTCACCCACCACGCACTTACGTCTATCTTCTTCTTCGCGCAACAACCGAATACGTTCATTCAACACTCTTCCATGCATTGCAGCAGGTCCGGTGCCCATTAATCACTTCCATACACTACTTTATCATCTGTCAGTGCATCCACACAGGGATGAAGTCCTCAATATCTACGTATTTGCTGGCTGGAAACTGCCTAACCCTCTATGAAATGCCCCTGAACCCCGGATCTAAGACCACCTCACAACATCCACCTCACAACATCCCCATAGCTTTGGGACTGATAACCCATCCACAACGACGCCTCTCTAGACAGGTCTTCAACATTCAACGTCCACAGCTTCCAAAAAACGCATATCCAGAGCTTCCAAAAAACGAGTGCAGAGCAAGCTCTGTAATCGGTTACCACTTCACGTAACCGATTACAGAGATGTACACATTTCTTCAGTGCAGCGTAACCGCAAAGCCCAACCCCGTAACCGGTTACGGCTACTGTTCATCATCTTCTCAGACACGCCCATCCACGCACAACGTCCTTCTTCCTCCTCCTTACAGCCCTGCAAATCAAAACCCTAAACCCTACGCATGTCATAATGGATTTTGGTATGTTACTAACCTAACCACTGTCTCTTCTTCGTCTCTGCAAATCGTTCTTCTCTTCCTCGCCTGAGCTAACACAGTGTACTGGTATCTCTTCGCACACAACTAAACAGCAGTATCAAGCAGTGTAGTAAGCTTGTTACCCCTCAATAAATAACATCAACCACCCACAACCAACCACATATCAATTCTCGGGTCAATGGCACTATGCACTTTCACTGTGTGGCTGCAGGAATCTTTCCTGTTCAATGCATGCGTGTATGAAGCACCGTAGCAACAGCTCTCCGTAGCTCAGCTCAGGAATCTTTCTGTTCAGTGCCCACGCCTCCACGCCAACCTAAGCATTCTCGTGTATGCACAGTGTAAAGCAAACAGTGGTGGAGTGTTTTCGATTTGTTTAATATATACCCTTCACCCTGTAATCGGTTACCCTTTGATGTAATCGGTTATTTGGTGCATGCTCAATGGAATCCATTTACGTATACGTATGAGGAATTTAATACAAAGGTGCAGGGCAAACTCGACATTTCAATGTAAATCAGTGCAAATCTTCGCACATCCGCGGGTGATGAAAATTGGATGAATCCCGCAAATCCGTCCGCGCTTTTCCTCGCCAATCATCTCATACGAACACGAGGGTTTCTTCAATTCGTCGCCCTGTAATCCGCATGAACAGGAAAATCGGTGCATGCGAACACAGCCTTAAGGATCTTGAAAAGTGAAGCAGGTCAGGGTTTGCTGGCTCTGGGGAAACACTTTTACCATTTTCGAACTATTGGGTTTGTCAGGACAACGCGTCCATGTGATCCTTGCCTACCCTCTTCTTCTCGAATTGAGATCTCTTTATACCTCAACTTCTATGCTGTTGGTTTACAACCAGCTCGTGTTCTTTTTCTTCGTTATGCTGTATATAACCATTAAACAGATTTCATATGACTTGTTGCTCTTGGATCAACCTTCTGCATAGCCATCATATCAATCCACGTAAACAATCCATTACCGTGATGGTATTTATTGTATTTCTTGACTTGCTACGAATTCAATGTATGTTATTTTTAGTGGTTTTTTCCTTTTTTTAGAAAAAGTTAAGGGCGATTATTATTGTCTACCAAATTATTATTTTAAATAATTGACGTTTGAACTTAAGAATATATTCCTTTATTTTAAAAAATGAAATATAGACAAAATTAGAGTTTTGTTTTTAATTTAAACTTTTATAAAGTGACTTTTGAAAGTTAATGGGTTAGAAGAATCTTACATTTAAGCATTTTTGTTTGAGTCTAGTCCTGTTATCGTAGTATTTTTATTGAAATTTAATTTTATAAGGGTCAAGTTCTTTATGAGGTTAATATTTTTTATATTTTGGTGTGGAAGTTGTAGATTGCAATAAGGTAGTGTTTGAATTAGAGAATGAATGTGAGGGAGAGTAAATGAATGAATTTAAAGGGATGGAAAAAGGATTTATAGTGTTGCTTGAATTAAAAAATAAATACAAAGATTTGAAGAAAAAATTTATAAATAAATAAGGTGATGGGTGTGATAAATTTAAAAAAATGTTTTAATTGTTAATTTATCTGTGTAAAAATTTGATATAAATTTAAATTTAAGTAATGAAAATTATATTAGAATGAAATTGAATTTTTTATTTATAATAAAATATTAAAATTGAAAAATTATTATTATTATTATTATAGAAAGGTATAAAATAAAATGTGTAAAAAATAATATAATGAGTTAAAATAATTATGCGATACTGATGTAAAGAAAAAAGAAATGAAAAGTCAAATACGTATAGTAAAAAATAATAAATTATCATAAAATAATATAATAATTTTCAAAATAATATCACCAATTTAGAAACTAAGTTTTGAAAGTTTCTAACATTATTTAATAAAACAATAATCAATAAGGAAAATATTTTTCTTTACAATAATATGTGAAATCATTTTATGCAATTGAACATACTTTATTTCACATTGGTTTCAATTGGGAGGAACCAATTCCTCTCAACCTCAAAACTTAGAGTACGAGAGAATTGATTCCTTTTTTTTGCATGCAGCCCAAACTATTTTTCTGAATTGGTTTCTCTATTGTATTATCTACCTCCCTATTCATTGTACACTTGTTTCTCTTATTTTCTTCATGAATTTGCATGCATCCATTAGTGAAAACATCTTAAATTTTCAAAAAAAGTAAAAGAGATTTATGTAAAAAAAGATATGGACAAAACTGTAAAAACATAAATGATGAGTTGGCGATGCAAATGCACTCTCATGTCTTAAAACAAATATTTTATTACTCACTCACGTTCCCTTGCACACAGTAAATTAGTTGAACCAAACACAACTTAAGTAAGTATAACACTGAATGAATATCTCTTTAAGAATGATACTTTTTTATGTTTAAGTCACTACATGAACAAAAAATTAATTAAAATAATAAATATGAGTATTGATAGATTAAGTTAAAGTCATTATTTTCGTTATGAGTAAACTATTAAATAAACTAAATTAAATACGTTTTTAGTTTCTAAACTTTAATGTAAAATTAAAATTTATTTATGTCTAAAACTTTGATATAGATCTTCAAACTTTAAAAATGAATAGATATAGTCTTTAACCTAACTAAGTAATTCTTTTTGGCTTAAACGACGTTTTAGGTTGACGTTTGAATTGTTTATACCATTTCACACATTTTAACTCAAATGTCATTTTGGAACACCATTTAACACGTAACAAAAGTTGACATCAATGGATTAAAATGACTATATTCATTTATTTATTAAGTTTAGGGATCAAAATGTATCAATTTTTAGAATATGGATGAATTTCAATTTTGTGTATAAGTTTATAGACTAAAAGCATGTTTAATCTAAATAAACTTAGTGGCATTATCTTTTAGTTAGTTATCTTATTAGGACATTATTTTTTATAACAAAATAGCATATTAGACATATAATAATAGATAATTAAATTGTTAAACCTTGTGGGAAAAAAAGTCAAAACTCAAGAAAGGAGAATTAAATTATGTTTTAAAACATTTTAAAAGTTTTGCAATGTATCGTCTAATATCAAATGGTAAGGTGACGACTTTAGATTAACAAACTATTTGTCTAAAATCTTTTCTACAAGGTGGTTTGTAAATCTCTTATTGTAACAATAATATGTAACGAATAATAATAAGAGAATAAAAAAAAGTTACTATATGATGTTTATGCTAGTTCATCTAATAGTTCAGACTTTAGTTTAACTCTTTAAACTACTATTACAAATTATAAACATAGTATTATTTATAACATAACCACTACCAGCTAAAAGACAAGTAGTATTTGAACACTCAATCACTCCTACTTAAAAACCTAAAGGATTATTTTGATCATAATCATTCCTGACTAAAAATCGAGATTGTTTGAACCTTAACCAGACTAATCCATAGAATATTGTTTGGACCACAACAAATCCCGACTAACATAGAGTATTGTTTAACAATCACTCTTAGCTAAAACAAATAAAATTTGTAAAAGGATGTATTCATAGGGATCATTCAAATGATGTTCTTCAAAAGTAAACACTCTTAGTGGCTAATGACATACAAATGTAAATACTTTCTTTTAATTTGCTACATGAGCACAACGATGTTCTTCTACAATGCTTTTTAAGGTTATAGAAAGATTTTGACAACATTTTAACACTTAACAATTGATCATTTTTCTTTCTTCTTCTTTGAATGATAACTTTATCTAGAGCTTGGAAGAAGGAATTGTTGTAAATCCTTTTTTCATTGTTAAAAGCTTTTAAATTCAAATAGCTTCATTATTTTTGGTTTAATAAGCTTGAATGTAGAGTTACATTAAATGCACTCCATGCAATATTAAATGTCAACTTTCTCTAAGTAACATCGCAATAGTTGATAGTACTTATCAATGTTAGGTCAAAATTTTTTTTATTCAAAATGAAGTAAAACTAAAGATTGTACACATTAGATAGTTAGATTAGAGTTCACATATGCATATGTTAAAATGGTTGTTGAAACAAAGCATCTTTAACGTGTATCCCAGGTAATATTGATATAGACAAAAGTGAAGCATCCCTTACAACACAATAATAAACTTAAAAAATGTTTGTTAAGTTCAATGTGAGCTTAAAACCTATGTTGTATTATAATTTGATAAAAAAACTCGATTGTTATAAAGAAAAATCTAGAAAATAGACACTTAAGACAAAAACATATAACAAAAAATATAAGTAACAATTTTATCTATTTGATTCAAATCATAACTTCTAATGAAAAGTGTAAAAAAACATACATATTATATGATATATTAAAAAACTTGGGAATTAAATATATTTCAAATAATAAACAAAACAAAAGAAGGTGAAGAGTGCTCCATCATACATAATTTAGAACATTATCATATACATTTTAAAACATAATTCATATCTTATATAATAATCATTACATATTATTGATAGTAAAAAGTATTTCAAAAAGTATATTATACTTCATTATTTTGAACACATTTAAGTAGCAATAATTTTATCTATATGATTCATGCTATAACTTCTAATAAAAAGTGCCTCCATCATACATATTATATAATATATAAAAAACGCTTTGATCATACATTTCAAATAATACATATAAGAGGGTGAAGAGTTCTCTAAAATGCATAATTTAGAGTATTATTATACACATTTCAAACCATGATTAAATATCTTATATAACAATCGTTATAAAGTAGTGAAAAATAATCATACATTTCAAATAATACATAAAAGAGGGTGAATAGCACTCTAAAATGCATAATTTAGAGTATTGCCAAAAATATTTCAAAATGTATATTACAAAATAATGTAAAACAAAAAGCATTTACATAATTTAGGATATGAAATTTAAAGAGCTTTGAAATTTATAATCGTCAATTATATTTCATTATTTTTAACATGAAAAGGAAAAAAATGAAATTTTAAAAATATGAAAAGTGCATAATTAAAAGCATGGGGGTAGAAGGAAGAAAAAACCATTTCCCATGTCTAAAAATCTACGTGTATATCCAGCCCCTATAAAACGATACTACCCATCGGGTCTTACATCAAGTTAAGGCCCATCATGTAATTGCTGCATCTGAATGAGAAGGAGAACGATAAAAGAGGAAACAACCAAACATCTAAAGAAACGAAAGAAGGTATCGAAGGAGGTTTGAGATTTGGAAATTGAATCCCTAATTTGAAGAAACCTGGTCCAACTCCCGTGGAGGAGTGGTGTTTCAATCTGCATGATCTCATAGTGAATTGTGTTGTGTTCAATCCGCAGAGTAACAATGGGGAAAAACCAAGCCTACAAAGCTATGCAGAGAGCCAGGTTGGGCGGTGCCTCCGCCGGCCCCGACGAGATTGAAGACGGCATGGTTTGTACCCTTCCATACTAACCCTAACCCTAACCCTAACATAATCCCTATCTTCTTCTGCCTTTACCCTTTCCTTATCACGGATCTCTCCTGACGAAACCCCTACAGCATTTCTAATAGTAGTTCACCACATGATTATGAATGTCTTTGTGCTGGATTTTACACTGTTGGACTCTGTTTGCCCCGCAATTTACCGTATTCGTCAATTAGCATATTGCAATCTCAAATACGATTTCATCCCGAATACTAATTTCAGAACATTTCTGACTCTTTCAATCGGGAACTCTATGGTTTCAAAGCATCGGTCCTCAACGCGAAGTTTAGAACTTGCTGTTTTAGACTAGTATTTACTCATTTGGACTCGTTTTCTGGGATCATTTCCAGCTTCCTTACAAAATATTGTTGAAATAAATTGGGCTGGAAAAGTTGTCCGATGCTTTAACTTTACTGGGAAAATATAACTTGTGCATTGATACTTTAAAACCCTGCTTGAATCACAAATTTTAACCTTTTTTCTTCTTTTTTAGTTTAATATATTCTCTACAAATTTTAGTTGTTAGTGGAAGTAAACATTCTCAATACTTAGTTCAAGGTTTTAAGCTGCGTTCACACTAGGGGGGTCATTGCATTTCATAATATTGCAGAAAGTTGTGAGCAAATACAGCTCATGTGGTTACAGTTGTGGTCGCATTGTACTTAATATACTTAAAAGCCTTGGCCTTGAGGTAGAAATCATGATCACAGTCCGTTTTCGAAACATTAATACTAAGTGAACAATGAATTGGAACTTCATGCACAAGGATCTTTTATCCAAGAATCTTGCATAACTATTCTGGATTTCCTTTTTTTTTCCGTTGTTGATGTGATCTGGTGGAAAATTTCATAACTGAGGCATATACATTATTTGATGGGAACACTTCCTATGATGGTCTTCGTTCTTCTTGTGTATTATTATGGTACAGGATAAAATGCTTTATAATGCTTGAATGTTGGATCACTTCTATATTTCTCTTTTACCCTGGAGCGATATTGATGAGGACAGTCGCAGGTGGATGGTTCATTTCATTCACCAGAATGGCATGCAGCACGTTTGGCTAGCCTTAACACCTCTCACACCATTACCTGGGAAGAGTACAAAAAGAAGCAAAAGGTAATCTTCTGAAAACCTTGAATGTTCTCTCTCCTCCGCATTTTTTAATCAGAATGAATTGATTTAAAAAACATCAATTGAATTTTCTTGCTGCTCAATCTTATCCAAGCTACATACTCTAGCTTTTTTATTATTTCAATCCCTGTCATTTCTGGTTTAAATTTTGCTTCAATATATCCTTGTTTATAGCAATTATGGATTATTATCTCTGTATTCAATTTGAGGGTTGTTTATCTCATCATTCAAGTGCTCTCCTTTCATATATTAGACAATTGTGAATCGTGTCTGAAGTTTGGCCCATTTTCCTAAACGAACTTGTTTATTTTCCCTTTCCTTCTCATGATTTGATTATAAATTTTCTTTCGTTTTTTTTTTCTAATATAATTACATTTTGTTGGAAAGCCCATGTTTGTCATTTGGCATTGTACGAGTATTAGTTTTTATTCCTCATTGTATCGCAATGGTTATACTGTGCTCAAGTTCTTTTATAAAAATTAATCAATGCCTCATTGGGGAACGCTGAATATGATTCTTTCACCCTAGCCACACAGATAAACATCAACACTTAACCAGTTGGCCAATCTTAATTCACATACATTTCATTGCCCTAAGATTTGTAAACTGACAGCAAACCCCAAACATATCCAATACCCGCTCCCCAAATCGTTTAACATTTGATTGGCGACAGACTTAAAAGTGTTTAGTATTTACAGAACTCAAAAACTTTCGACTCATTCTTAATTATTTGTTTTGATCCTTAACCCTTTTTTTATTGCTTTAGTCCTAGGAAAAATTGTTTATGAAAATCCTCTATGCCACTAATTTGACCTTCAAAGTTAACCTTGATTGCATTATCTCCCATGCTATGTTAGAAGGACTAAAATCATAAATAACGTTTATAAAGCATGTTTGAAGTAGAATAAAAAATAGGTCCAGTTGAATTTTGTGAGTTTTTTTATAATAATAGAAATTATGACAATTGAACAAGATTAGAAAAAGGTAAATCATGTTAATGTTTGCAATGATAATTTACCAATTTTCAAATGAGTGATTGACACCAATAATGATAATTAGAGGTTTCAAAATGGGAAACCCGAAAATCCAGTACATATAGGCTTGGCCAAGCCAAGACAAAGAGGTGTAGCCTGGCGATAGCCATGTTATTGTGTGAGAGATTATTCTCTACCCAATGGATTGAGAGAAACACCCAAGACAAAATAAAACTTGAAAAACTACGTTGCATGTGTAGGCTTTCCTTAGAATTAGGTGTATTTGTTTGTTCTGGTCTCAATCACTCATTCTGAAAATTGGTTAAATTATTCATTTTTAACATCAACATAATTTACATTTTTTTTAATCTTATCAAAGATGGTTCATAACAATCAACTGCACCTAGTTTCTTCTACATTAAGTATGTTATTTTTACCTTAGTCCTTCTAAATAATTTTTTACGTTTTAGTCCCTGGAAATATTTATTTTTGTTTAGTCCTTGCAAATATTTCTTCTTTTATTTTGGTCCCTATAAATATGTTGCTTTTTTATTTGAGTTCCTGATGACATCGTATGTTGATGCAACACTTTTGGCAATGTCAGGATCGTTAATCTGCCAATTTTGTTGATGTTGTAACTTGTATGTGGTGATGTCATCAACATTTTAACTTTGACAGTAAGATTAATGGCGGGAATGATTTCCAAAAAACTTGCGAGGACTAAAGTAAAAAGAAAAATGACCAAAAGACCGCTCTTTGCAAGGATGAAAAATGTAATTAAGCCTTCTCCATATATGTAATACAATGACAAAAGGATTTTTAGATTATCTTATGAAGTTTTCTTTCAGGAACTGAATTAATTTTTAACATAAAATTATAATTTGTGTAACCTGAAAACATTAGAAAGAAATTAAAGTTCATTGTTGTATTTTTTTTAGGCTTATAGAAAAAAAATATACCATATTCATTGTTTATTTTTTTATTTTGTTTGCTATTTTGGATTCATTAATATAACTAACTAAATTGTGAGAATGTTATATTTTCTCTTGTTTATGAGACGTGCATTTTTCTCTATATATGGCCAAATGACAGACCACTCGCTTTTGGTTTTTTAGAGTATGTTGCCTGTTTTGTGTCTATTTGGACTAGATTCTTCATAAAGACTTCGAGATAAAGAAAAATAAGAAAAATGAAATTGACTTCTCTATAAGTTAAAATTAGCTTATGTGCATAAGTTAATTTCTAGAAGCACTCATGTATAACTTCTCCATAATTTTATTTTTAACTTGTTCATTAGCTAATTTTAGCTCATGGAGAAGTTAATTTCATTTTTTTCCTCTCCTGGAAGTCCTTCTGAAGAAACTTGTCCAAACATGCCCTTTACTGTTTATTAGTACATTATACAAATCTTGTTATTATGAACCACTTGACAAATTCTACTAACCTCCCACATGACACTGCGATTTTGGTTTCACATGACTATGGATATCCCCTATAAATTAGTTGGATCTGAGTTTGTCTGTAACAGAAAATGTTGAAATTAGTTGTAGGCAATTGAAGTAGTTTTGCTTAGAAGTTTTCTATGGAAATTAGATTCCAGTCTGTGTATTATCTATCCTTTTTTTTTCTCAAGGCTCTACTTCCATCATAAATGTACAAGTTGTGTCTGCGTTTTATGAGGAAGGCAGGTCGTTGTCATTTGATGATAAACAGTACAGAGAGGGTTATGGTAATGTTTAAAAAAGAGGGAGTTTTTTGTCATTTGGCCGCACCATAACTAAGAGCCAGCCTTGTAAGCTAGCTTTACTATAGCCACTTTGAAAGCAAGCCATTAAGGACACTTGCAGTCTGGCAGCTAAGAAACTTTATCTTTCTCATTAGCTAATTAAGGGGCCATCAGGTATTATCTTACACGCTTTTCTTAATATATGATTGTTTAAGTCACTCCGTGGTCCCCTGAAAGCCATGTATGATCGTGCTCATTCCAAGGAAATATTTGCCAAAGACCTGCCTCGTTAGGTTATTTTATAGCTTTTTTGTAGTGTGTGGCTAATATATTCTGGATTTGCATTCTTTCCCCTACTTTACTAGTTATTTCCTAAATATCAATGCTTATCATAATACTCCATGTATCAATATTCTAGGTCAATAAACAGTGTTTTAAGTTGTGTTTGTTCACGATATTATTTATTGAACTTTATTTGTATTTTATATACTAGGAAGAGGAAATAAAAAAAGGGGAATTGGAAGCAGATGCAGATAGGATGATGAGAGAGTACAGAGCTCAACTAGATGCTGAAAGGGCTCGTAAGCTTTCCCAAGGAAGAAATCACTCTAGTAGCAAGTCTAGACATTCTAAAGGTATGTGTGGTATAGTTATCTTGTGTTGTGCTAGTACTTAGCTTTTAATTTGCTAATTTCGACTGCATATTCTAATTGGCAGATAAGAGGGACAAAATTTCCAAGAAGCACAGCAGCAAAAAGAGAAAGGTGCTTTTTAATTCCGAAGACATTTATGTTTAACATGGATGAAATGAAAACTTGTTGAATTTCGTGTTTTTGTTTGCAAATTGGAAATAGCTTAACTCTCTCTTTAACTTAACTAAGAGCTAGTGATTGTCTTGTCTTTGCTTTTAGTTTTCATTGACCATGCTTTTGGACTAAATATATTGAAGGTACAAGTTGTTTGCATTAATGTTAGAAAATTTTGGAGGCTTCTGAGTCTTCTCTTTAAAATTTTTTAAAAGGATAAATACGAAAATATTCAGATATTTCAGTCATTTTCAACTTTCATGGGTAAAATATTATTTTTTATGGAACGCATGCTTCAAGTGGATTTACAAAATAAACTAAAATGAACATTGAGAATGGCTGAAACATCAAGGGGGTTGGTTGTTATATACCCTGTAACATATTTTATCTTCTTGAGATCTGGACTGAAGGTTATGATGAAAATTGTGATTATTTTTTTTAAAAGAAATTGATGTTTCATTGTTGCATCGTGTGTATGTGCCGCTTGTTTGTCAATTTTCTTGTACGATAATAAAAATATTTGTAATTAAAAACTTAATTAATGTAACTTGTCTGAAAATGTAAAGCGGTTGCTAAATTTTATGTTAAAGTTAGAGAAAATGTGTACATAAGAAGCACTTATAGAAATTAATATTTTTTTGATAATTTTTATAATGTTGTAATTGCACAGTAGGAACATTTATAATTTTTCATCACAGTAATTACTACTCATGAGTAGTTTCTTACATATCATTGAATCAATAAAGTTAATGGTAAAAGAATGTTCACACATATTACAAAAGAGTAGGCACATTATTTAATGTTATAGATGTCTATGCTTGACATTAACATTAACTTGTGTAAATGTGCGGCTGACTGAAATCGTTGGTTTCAATTAATATGTAGCTTCTCTTGGATTGTTATTTGCGTAAAACACCCGTATCTTAAATTAGTACTTTGTTCAAACAATGTTGATTGACACTTGATGTATCCGTTTGTTATGAATGTAAGCTTTTTTATGTATCCTCTTTACCTCTACTATTGTAGCATTCAAGAAGATCTTCTGCATCTAGCTCCTCTTCATCATCTTCATACTCTTCCAGCAGTGATGAAGAAGAAAGAGGATCAAGGAGGTCCAAGTCCAGGTCTAAGAGGTCAAAGAAGGAAAAGAAGCCCAAGTCAAGAAGCAAGGATACTGGAACGGATAGTGAAGATAATGGTCCAGTTCGTCTTTCAAGATTCTTTGGGAATGTTAAGAGTTAATAGTGTCTGAATACTTGGTCATGTATCATAAAATTATTTTATGCAAATTGTACACTGTGGGCAGCTTCACTCTTATGTTCAACTTATTCTTTCTTAACAGATTTGTAATCTTGTATGCCATTTTGTCTTTTTCAGAAAGGATTATTGTCTTCTATCAATGTGTGAGATGGAGGGGATCTTTGAGTTTCGATGACTATAAATTGAATTATAGCGTGATGTTTAACGGACCTCACTGGTTTAACCATATAAAACTATTAGTGGACTCAATGGAAAGGGAGGGAATACAGCACTAATTTGCGATGATTTATTATCGTATAAGTGTATAGTTTTTCGTTCAAGACGTGCTTATATGTGTCATCTTAAAATTATTTTAATGGTTTTATAACAGTTTTAAATTTGTCGTATATTTATTACTTTTACAAAGATAGCTGTTGTAATAATAACTGTCACCTGGTTAAAAGTTTAAAATATCCTGAAAATTAGAAAAAAAAAATGATAGTTGGTAAACAAGTTGTCAAACCGGTAAAGGAACCTGTCAATTTCTTTTAGTACAAGAATCAACTGTTTTAATTTTTTTTTATCAAAACGTTTTCAGAGTATATATAAGTAAATAATGAAAATACAGATATATTGGCTTTAAATTTATATTTTAAGATGTGCAATACGATAAGTGCTAATTTGCGTTATATTTATTTTTATTTAAATTTATCTGTAAAACTCCGAGTCAATCAAGTTGATTAAGAAAATGATAAAATAGTTTAGACTAGACTACTTTTGAAGATATTGCTTATTTAATGCATATAATCTTTACTAGTGTACCTGAGGGCACCAATTTCTATGGGTTGAGAAACTCTGCCTTTTTTTCATGATATGGCGGTATGTTAAAATAGTATTGTTTTTGTGACGGATTTTTTCTTAATCCATTCTATTAGAGAATAAAATCTGATAAATGACATTGTAAGATAACAGTGGTTAGAATGGAAGTGAATTTGACGAAGTCAATTTGGGGGATTTAATGATTTAACCCCAAAACTTAAGCTCTGCACCTTCAAGCTGCTTCTGTTCTAACGGTGTTCTCAGTAAATGTATATATTTTTTCTGGGTAAGTATAAAATACTGTAATCAATCAACAATGCCATTGAAAAGCGAGCGTTTTAAATAAAGCTGCTCATCTCTATGTTAAAATCAAAGGCTCGAAATCTCCGTTACACCAAAATCAACCAGTAAAAGCCAGTTCTTTACTGGTTGAACTAAAACAAACCACCCAGTTTATCTAAAGAACAAAGTTACACATTTATTGACTTATCGATTGACTTCTATTTTAGTTTTTACTAGTTGAACCACCATAAACTACCGTTCTTTACTTCACTAATTAAACATTTTTAATGACAGATAAATGTGATATTAAATTTATAAGTGTAGCAGCACAAATAACCTTTACCAAGGAAAAAAGAAAGAATTTCAAACCCATAAGATCATAAATTTGAGACCGAGAAAGATTTATCAGTTGGCTCAAGCCAATGAATTGGGACAATAATATGAAGCAAATAAGCCAATACAAACACCTTATGATTGTTCCAGTCTACCAATCATGCCTCTGAGGGAAACAATTCAACTCCAATATCATCTGGTTTCAGATGATAGATATATACACAAAGACATCCCTTGATCTATGGACACAGACATCAAACGATCCAAATCCAATGACAACATGACTATCACTACTGCTGATACTCAGGATTAAATGCTAAAGCCTCTCGGTATATCAGTTCTTTCATCTGTTCCTCAGTCAAAGCATGTTGTTCAAAGTCAAAGCTAAAAGGAGTCATGCACACAGGTTCATCACTGATGTCATGCAGAGACGTTAAGTACGGGTGTGCCAGTGCATCTTCAACTGCAAAACAAGGTAAATCAAGGAACGTAAGCACTAGGATAAATATTTGAATTTTGAATGCCGATGGTGATGCTTATGAGACTAGTATAAAGTAAAGCATTTGTTTTGTGACAGGGGGCATTTGTTTTGTGAACATGCTTTATATTTTCCTTAATAATTACAAAATGTTTTCACCATCTATACAAATCAAGGAAACAGGAGATAAAGTAAAATAAGAGGGTAGTTTACAAGAGAAAAAAATATATCAAAACAGAACATTTCTAAAACACTTACTGAAGCGACAGAACTTCTACTACTTATTGAGAATAGATATCACAAACTCAGATTTTATGTTGTAAGAACACAAAGACTAGAATACAAAGCCTAGCCACATTAGTTAATAAGCTTAGCCAAATGCAAGAAAAGTAATAGAAACGTGGCACATTGATAGAATAGTTTAAACAGATAAAATCATGCACATACAATTTCTGAAAGATATATAGTATATAACCCAATAATTATATGGCATCTCCAAAGCTAAACAGAAAGCATTTATGGCAAAGTAGATTCAAATTCTCAACCAAATAATAAATATTCAAATAGAATTTTAACTAGTACTCGTGGTGTCAAAAAAATAAATATTTCATATTGATAATATTTAACCTCAGAATCTGAGACTCAAACAATGAAAAATTGAAACTTACCAGTAATCCTTTTTCTAGGGTCAAAAGTTAACATTTTCTCAACAAGATCTATAGCTTCAGGGTGGACATGTGGAAACTTTTCTTGGAAAGATTGACGGTGGTAAACAGGCAATTGCCTAATGTATCTCTTAGCATTTTCATTCAGAAACCCCAAATCAGCTTCTGAAGGGGTGCCAATCAACTGCAAAGTAAGAGCATGTCTGTTATACACTGATTTCGATGCAGACTGTCATCAAATTTGAACTATATATAGACCATAAGAATAGAAAAAATTAACATTAGAAAGCATGTGTAGATTTCAGTAAGAATTTCGTCATTTTGGTTTAGTGGTCTGACTTTACTCAAGCATGGACATGATATAATGAAACTTAACCTGAATACAATTAGCTTTAATAATGTGTTAGTTCCAAGTCTGGAAGATTAATAATTTCAACCATAAAAACAAATGTGAATCAATAGTTTTTGGATGTTCTTCTTATAATAAAGACTGTTGAATAAGTTACCTCCATAAGTAGACGCAACTGATGCACGTGATCTCTGCCAGGAAACAAAGGCTTTCGATCCATCAGTTCCATGAAAATACAACCAACAGACCATACATCAATTGCTGCTGTGTAATCAGAAGAGTTCAGCAGAAGCTCTGGTGCACGGTACCATCTTGTAACAACATATTCAGTCATAAAATCAGTTTCAGAGGTAACTCGAGCCAGTCCAAAATCACAAATTTTTAGGTCGCAGTTTGCATTCAGGAGAAGGTTGCTAGGCTTTAAGTCCCTGTGCAGAACATTTGCAGAATGTATATACTTCAACCCTCGGAGAATTTGATACAGAAAATACTGTGCCAAGAAAAAAATTTATTCAGGTGTCAAGGATAAGCTTAAATAAACTCCACAAACAAACAAAAAATGAGACAATTATCAAATCATTTCCTCATGACATGGAAGATGAAACTGAAGAAGATTACGAACCATTTAAATTTGAAAGATTTTCCAAAGAATTTATAACCAATGACAATGTGATAAAGTATGCAAATAGTTAATAGAAACATGGGCAAAATGTAAAAGTGTATATAAGCATGTACCTGACAATGCTCCTCTGATAACGCTTGATTTGAACGAATGATTTGGTGCAGGTCAGTGTCCATCAATTCATAAGCAATGTAAACATCATTGAAGATCTCCCTTTGAGGTGGTGGCACTATATCCCTGATTGCAACCACCTAGAAAATAGGCAAACCCATATAAGAAATAGTAGAAGAAATATTCTTACTGATCTTAAGTTGTTACATATAACGTCACAAAGTTATTTGTCCCACAATGTATAAGAAATATGATATGTACGCACATTTAAATGACCTAATAATGAGCACTTATTTTCTGTTATCAGAACTACAACAAGACAAAAAGAGGCAGCCCAGCTGTAAATGCAACAATTCAACAGAACACGTGTATGAAGCATGTTCGCCCAATTCATTTCACTGGGGACTCCACAAGAAGCAAATAAAAATAAGCATGTTCGTCAGTTCACTTCAATCAAGGACAAAGCCAATAAAATAAGTAACGTGTCTGACATATATCTTAGCCAGCATCAAAATCAAATGCCAAAAGCAATTTAAGAAGAACAAAAAACGCATGCATTAATGCTGGACAAAAATGGTAAACAAGTGCATCAAGATTAAGGATAAGATGACAAACTAATCAACAAAATTGTCAGGGTATCAATCAAGAACAAGCGTCTATCATCAGTTTTCCCATTGGACACAAGTTTATGTTTCCCTTTAAATGTTATGAATTACCATCTACACCTGGGCACTAACACTGATACTTATTATCTACTCATTATCATCATCAATAGGTTTACCGACACTAACTTAATGCATGCATGCCACATAAAAATAACAGGAGCATTTAGGACTCAATGTCTCCTACTATGTTCACACGCCTCATCATTGAACATTCATTATTCCCTCAATTCAAACTAAAATTGTTTCAGAACGGAAAAGAAACACTTTGTACAATTGAATTTGAATCTTTCACATAAAAATAAGGATCTAAAGTGGAACAGATAATTACACCACAGAACAGAAAAGATTAAACTTACACAGCAAGACTAAATCAAGAAAGCAAGCAAACAAACAAACAACACCATAAAGCAATCTCAATCATTACTCACTAACGTTTTCATGATCCATGTGACGAAGCAGCTTGATTTCTCGGAGGGTCCTCTTGGCGTCAATCTTGTTGTCAAACGCATTCGCAATCTTCTTGATGGCAACATGCTCATTCGTGTCCGAATTCAAAGCCGAGCTATTCACACACAACAAAAACAAAAACCAAACAAAAATTTCCATCGTCCATTCCCAACCAAATAAAAAAGAATCAATCTTTTTCTTACATTCAAGAAACACATAAAAGAATAGAGAGAAAAAAAGAACATTAAAAAAGAAACTATCTTGGGGTGGGATTCGATTTGCAAAGAAATAAAGAAGAAAAGGGTAAGTGAATACCAAACGATGCCGTATGCGCCTTTGCCGATGGGCATGATGGGTGGCTTGTATTTGGCGGTGACTTCGAATATGTTCCCAAAGATGTTGTATTGGATGAACCTGCCACCGTGACTGAGCGTGGCCGGAATATTGTCGATCCCCATGGCTGTAGGGGGCTGCTGGGGTTCTGGATGCGGTGCGGCATCCGACATAACGGTGTCAGCAGGCGGAGCAGCTCCTCCTCCTCCTTCCATTGGCTGTGTTCTCTACTATCTTGCGTCTAAAAAATGAAAGAAAGAGAGAAGAGAGAGGATAAGAGATGGTTAATGAAGTATGAGTTGGTGGTGGAATGAATATATTTATAATATGTATGTGGGAAAATGTTGATGATGTTTATGACAGTGGTAGCGGTGATGCAATCGGTCTTATGAACAATAGGATTAGAAGAAGAGGAAGAAGCAGAATGAACCTGATTTGTGTGAGGGCTTTTGGTCAAACAGATCTGTACTCTCTCTCTCTCTCTCTCCCAACTTCTGTAAAAACTGTCATCTCCTTCTTCTGTCAATCTTTTCTTCTTTTATTCATTTTTTTCTCTCTTTTTTTTTCAATTTTTCCTTTTTTATATATTCATTTTCTTACATTAATCTTGTTCAAGGCAGGTTAAACATTAATTATCAACATATTTTCTGTTCTTGCTTAAGAAAACCCTGAAATTTGAATTTAAAGAATTTTATGCAAGTTACTTCATTTCTCATGATTTAATTGCTCTTGATAAATTATATTAGCACACAATTTTGTTTGATAAGATTTAATCTTATTTCCTACTTTGGAGGACACACACACTTTTTAACTCCTTGATTGGTTGATTTAACAATGACCTTTTACTATAATCTTATTTTGAATAGTTCAGGGAAGAGTTGAGTATTTGAAGGATTAAAAAGTTTACTAAAGATGTGGCTATTAATTAATGTTAATTTTTAATTATTAGGAGTATTCAATAAAGTACATTAATGTTCTATAGTTAATGATTTTTTAAACACTCATTGTCCAGATATACATGTAATTTTTATTAAAATCTTTGTACATGGTAACATTCTTTTGGTACATAAGTTTTATTAATGTACATATTAAATGTTTTTCTAATTTAAAATACCATGTTTATGAAACTTTAAAATATTAAATGAATTTTAAATTTAAGTTTAATATACAAATTAAGTTAAATTATTACATGTTTTTAAATTAAAATTTATTCAATGATTTCTAAGTTTAGATTGATTAAATATTTTTAGATTTAAAATTATTAATATTTTCTAAAGTTAAAATTATTAAAACTATTGAACGTTTCATCTTGGTTTAAAAATTAAATGATTTTATTTTTATTAAATGGACTTGGTTTTAATTTCATAATTAACTTTACTAATTGGACTTTTTGTTTTAATTCTTTAATTAAATAATTCTACAGCAGTTAATAAATGATTTTCCCCACCCTTTTAGAGCATTGATGGCACACTGCATACTGATATTTCCACTGCATAATTTCATTCTTGTTTTAACATCCCAAAAAAATAATTTATCTTTTTTATTAAAATCTTTTTTCTAATTCACTTAGATTTAGGACTTTCCATTATGATACCCTAAAAAAATAGTTATTTCAAATAATGTAGTTAATATTGTAATTAGATGACAAATTTTTAATTAATGAGATTTTAAAATGATTTTACTTTTATTGTGTTTCTTTTTTTATTAATAATGAATTCTACAGCAGTTAATAGATATTTTTGGGTAATTTTATAGAGAAAATAATTAATACATTGCTGGGTATATTGCAGCAATTTACTACTTCAAATATGAAATTCTAATAAATGAAATAACAAGAGTTTGTTTTGGATATAAGATTAATTTACTGGGTAACTTTGTTGGTAACTTCCTTTTAAAATAAAAATAATTCAATTATAAAAAATATATTTCAAAATTAATTGAACAAAACATAAGGGTTTGATAAAATATAATGGTGCAAAATAGTTAATCAAACATATATAGAATGAAAATAATAATAATAATAACTTATTGACACACATTTTATATTTAATTAATATTTATTAAAAATTATAAATATGTATGGATCTCATTAAAAAAAATACGTGTATTTTTCAGTGAATAATTTTACATGATTTTCAATATTAAAGTTTATAAATAAATTGATTTTCAATATTAAAGTTTATAAATAAATTAATAAAATACGTGTATTTTTATGAATGTTTTACAGAAGAATGGTTCTCAAGTTTTTTCGATATTTAAAGTGGTCCAACTTTTGTAAAATTTATTCAATTTGTTCCTTTTTACTAACAAGGTCTAAATCACATGACGTAATGTTCATATAAGTCAATATTGAATGAGATTTTTGATTTTTAAAATATGTGGCAAGTTAAAGGGCAATAATGTGACAAAGTTAAGTTAAATTTGTTTCTATAAAATGAAATTAACCTTGGTTTCGAATGTGGGATCAATTTGGGTTGAATTTCGGTTAAAGAAATTGATGGGATTGTTGTTCAATTTGGTTCACTCTTCGTTCAATTTCAAATTGCAATTGGAAGAGTGTGGGTCAGGTAAGTGTTCTTAACCTGATGTTGTGTTTGCTATATTAGGGTTTTAGGGTTTATTGTCGAATGAGTTTAATTGTGTTTAATGTAACTTTTTGTTTGAGTAGGACGTAAGTTTTGTACTTAAAATTTTATAATTATTTGGTTGTGAAACCTTGTCGGTTTGGGTGTAATTGTGTTGAATGTAATACGTCATCGATTTGGGTGTTATTGTGGTTAAAGTTGTCACTTTTGGGTGTTTTTATTGGTCTCATACGTTTTACTTTAAGATTTTTTAGTGGTCTTGGTTTTCATTTACAAGGTAGGACTTCCGATGTCTGACCAAATGTTTGAAGTAGTGGTCCACCCATGGTGGGACCTTGGTAAAGGAAATTCCCTTTAAAGATGGGGAAGTTGTAAGATCTTAAAAATAAAGCAGTTTTGAGACTTTGAGTTTTTATTTGAAAATTAGTGTTCTTGAGTTTTGTTAAAACATAATTATTATGTTATATTCTTTTATTTTCTTTATATTTTTGTCTAGGGGCAAAATGGTCTTTTACCTTTTATTAACTAGGTGCAAGAAATAAAAATAGAGGGTGTATAAAGGAAAAACATGCAAATTAAATAATATAAAATATAATAAAAACATATTATGTAAATCTTTTAGAAGATGTAGTTGGTGTTATTTTAAAAATTAGTTAAATAAAATATGAGATATAATTTTGATGTGTTTAAAGATTAAAAGAGATATTATTATTAGAGAAAATCATTATTAGGTATTGTTAAATATTTTAAAAGATATTTTGAGATATTGTCAATTAAAATATATCTAAACATATTATTGGATGCAATTAAATATTATTATTAGATAATAATAATAATAATAATAATAATATATTATTGATAAATTTATTATAATAAATAAAAATAAAAATATAGGTTTAATAGTATAATAAATTAAAATAAAATATAGGTTTAATAGTTTATTTTATCCCCAGTTTCGCTTGAGTATGTCAAATTAATCTATCCTTTAAAAAGTGCGTCAATTGCATCGTCACTTAATAAAATTTGCATCAATGAAGTCCCTTCCGTTAAATCTATACAAACGACATTAAATTTGTTTTTTCTTTCTTCTACTTTTCTATGCAACATAGGTTTTTGTCAGTCTTGGCAGTGAAGCTGAAGAAGCCGCAATTCGATCTGGACCAGGTGGGGGTGCAATACATGGGCATCACATCCACTCCCCCCTCCACGACCTCTCTCTCCCTCTCCATTCGCCTCCCCTTTGCTGCCACCAACTCCAACAAGGTTGGCATCCGATACGGCCAGTCCAGCTTCACTGTCATGTACCGCGGGATCCCCCTCGGCAAAGCCACTGTCCCCGACTTCTTCCAACAACCCCACAGTCACTGTCAGGTCATCTCCACCATCATCGTCGATCACATTAATCTCCTCCAGGTTGACGCTGCCGACTTGATTCGCGACGCCTCCATCATCGACTGCGTGGACCTCCACATTTTGGGCGATGTCTCCGCCAAGATCCGCGTCATGAACTTCGATTCCCCTGGCGTTCAGGTAACACACCCGATCCCTTCTTTAATTTTCCTCTTTCCATATTTAGGTTACCTAACATTTTCACTCTTAAACCTCATATTCTTCGCAAATTTCTTTTTCTTTTTCTTTTGAAGCAAAATCGAGGGTTATTATGCTTCTTTTCTCATCTCTACCATGACAGAGATTGAGAGAGTCAGTGAGAATGATGTGTCGGATGCCTCAGGGTAAGAATCTGCTCTCTCTCGAGTTTATAACAATTGATTATGGCCCTTTTGTAATTGGATCCAAATCCTAGAGCTTTTATCTGCTGGGTACCTTGATTCTAGGTTTGGGTGAGGAAATGATGGGAAATTAGGGCTTGGGTCTGGAATTTTTCATCATTTCTAATGAAAAATTGTTCATTGTTGTGTGCATACGTTGTTAAAGTTTCACTTTGAGCTTGTTTGGTCATCTGGGTAGGTGGTTTGTATGTCATCTCATACTCAGTCAGCTATAATTGTGTAAATCCTATGGCTGTGTTATTGTAAAAATTGTATAAACTAGGGATCAGGCTTAGGTGAAAGCCTCGACCTTTGGTTTTCATTGCCTTAATCAACATTAGAAATGTCTTCTGATGGTGTCACCATCCTTAGCCCTATTCTAAGGGAACTGTTACTGTCTTCAAATGAATACCATACGCCACTACACTTGTCATTGGATCATGAGTTTATTTTCATATTTCTCTCCCATTTTGGATACTTGACTCTGATTCGTGTCCTTCTATACGATACCATTGAGTCGTTGAAACTCAAAATGAAAAAGGTCGAGGGGCTTCCTTCATTGACAAACAAACAAAAGTTGGTTTGTGATGGACGAGTACTAGCACAGAGTAATTCCCTGCTGAAGGACTATGGGGTTACGGAAGGAAATGTTTTGCATTTGGTGATTAGGTTGTCGGATCTCCAGACCATCAATGGGAGAACCCCTTCTGGAAAAGACTTTACCTTTCAGGTGGAGAAATGCAGGGATGTTGGGTATGTGAAGCAACAGATTGCAAAAAGGAGAAGCGCTTTGCTGATCTTGAACAGCAAGAGGTTGTGTGTAACGAGGAGCTGCTTGAGGATCATAAGTATGTACTAAATTGAGTTAGGTGTCAGTTGCATCAATAATAATGCTGCAAACACTGACAAAAACCTGCATTGCACACAGAAAAGTAGAAGAGAGAGAAAAAAATTTAACGCCGTTTGTACGAATTTAATGGAAGGGATGTCATTGACGCAAATTTTATCAAGTGAGGGCGCAATTGACGCACTTTTTAAAGGATGAACTAATTTGACATACTCGACCGAAACTGGGGACAAAATAGGCTATTAAGAAAGTGAATGAATTTTCAATCTCCTACTCAAATTTTTATTGAATTCAGTATAGAATACGTTGAAGCCCCTACAGAATTCGACGTATTATATGTGGTTTAAAAGAAAAAAGAAAAAATAATTAAAAATGGGATTACTTTTTGGCTTCTTGCTGACAAATAATACGTCGAAGCCCATACAGAATTCGACGTATTATTTGTTGTTTAAAAGAAAAAAGAAAAAAGAAAAAAGAATTAAAAAGGGGTAACTCTTTGGCTTTTGGCTGAAAATTAATACGTCAAAGCCCCTTCAGAATTCGTGTATTATTGGTGGTTTAAAAGAAAAAAAAATGGCGACTCTTTGGCTTCTGGTTGACAAATATTGCGTTGAAGCCCCTACAGAATTTGACGTACTATTGATGATTTAAAAGAAAGAAGAAAAAGAATGACACGCTGGTTTAAATAATTACCATCATAGAACGTCGAATTGTATAGAGCTTCGACATTTTACAATTCTAAACGACATATAATAATTGCATTTATTTACAAAAATGCCACCGGTCATTTTTAACGTTGGTTATTCAGTAGTTGGATGTTGAACGCGTGACGTTATACGCTATTTTTGCACTAGTGATCTGTGGTTATTATGGGATAAGGGTTTGTGTATGCATGGACATAGGGTTTATGTAATATTTGTGTTGGTTTGTTAAGTTATCCCAACCGAGGGTTTGGTGTTAAAGGAGAACAAAGTTATGATGCTTAGGGAAATTGTTAAAGACATAATTGTCTATACGAACGAACAATCTCATGTTTTGAGGTTTAATCAAATAACATTAAAATAGGTTAATAGCCAGTAAACAAGCTAGGGTAAAAACAAAAAACTTAGAGCCTAAACCCCAAACAAACAAAAACTAGAACTTGAATCCCAAACATATAAAAACATAAGAAAACACTTAGGTCCTAAGAATTAGAAAAACATATAGGTTAAAACACCCAGACGCATGACTAGACGATATATTGTCTAAAAACATCCAAAAGAGATTGAGTTAAACACTTAATGCTTAAAATACTTGGATTAAATATTTGGCTTCTCTCGAAAAAAAAAACAAGTCGAGACAATGTCTTCGACAAAAACATTAAAAGACTTAATTATTAGAAACACATCAAAAAGCCTAAGCAAGCTAAACGTTGTCTATCTAAAAAGAGACAAAAGACAAAAAAGTGTTTACTTGATCAAACGATACCATGAGCTAAAGAAAAACCTTATCTTTTGATGAAGTATTCATATATGCTTGGTATCTTCAATTTAAAGAATTAAATTGTAAAATGTACCTAACGGTAGGAAATAAAAAATACTTTGTTGTTCTAAGCAGACATTAAATAACATGGTTTAATTGCTTGCATTGTCCACAGTTTGGCTGCAACGTGTCAAGTTAGTCCATCTTTTTAAAAAAGTTTCAATTACGTCCAAACTTGGTTTAAAAGTGTCAATTTTGTCCAAACGTATGTAAAATTTGCTTCAATCAAGTCCCTTCCGTTAAATCCCATAAACGGACGTTAATTTTTTTTTCTCTCTCCTCTGCTTCTCTGCTCTACTGCTCTGCTGCTATGCTCTGCTGCTCCTTTAGTAAAATGTTTTTCACTTATATTTAATATTTACATAAATTAAATCATGATCATGATGTAACTAAATGATTTTATCTAAATTATTATTCCACTTTTTTTTTTACCAATATGCTACATATGATTTATTAATAGAGAATTGTGCCTGTTAATTGAAAGAAAAAATTAAAGTTATACAGTATCTATTAATTAAAATATGTGTGTATTTTAAAGTAAAATAATTTTATTAATCTCAAATATAAATATCTATCTTATATTTTATTATCTTAAAACTATTTTAGTAAATAAATTAATTAATAAATTATTTTAAATATATATGATTTATCCTATTATCTTATATATATTTTTAATATACTTTTAATGACGATAAATTATATATATATAATTAACACAAAACGTATAATTCTTTTTTAAAGAAAATGAAAATATGTAGAAACAGTTCAACCAATATTATACCAAAATAAATAATTTTGTAAATACCTTTTTAGTTAAAGAACAGAAAAATGAATTATTTGATTTTTAGATAATATTTTACTACGAATTATAATATTTTAATTATATTTATTGTTGTTATTTTAATATAATATTTTACTACGAAAAGCAATTATCGAATGAAGCAGAAAATGGGTGTGAAAAGAATACTTTTTGTTTAGATTTAGTTTTCATGTTTTTGTAAGATAAACTAAAACCAAGTATAAATATATGAGAAATGAGAGTTTCATCCACAATCATTACTCTATGCAGAAGTTCTGTATAACTTAGTCCACGTATACTGTTTTTTCATTTAATATATATGCATAATATTTTCAAATTTTCTAATAATTGCTTAATGTATTATTTTATATTTTATATTATCATTATATTATTTTATAATGTCCAGAGGAGCAGAGCAGAGAAGCAGAGGAGCAGAGCAGAGAAGCAGAGGAGCAGAGGAGAGAGAACTAAAAAATTAACGTCCGTTTTGGTGAATTTAACGGAAGGGACTTGATTGAAGCAAATTTTACATACGTTTGGACGAAATTGACACTTTTAAACCAAGTTTGTACGTAATTGAAATTTTTTTAAAAAGATGGACTACTTTGACACGTTGCAGCCAAACTAGGGACAATGCAAGCAATTAAACCAAATAACATTAAATGCTCAACCTTCAAAAACAACAAAAGTGATAAGAAAAGTCATATCTGCTGCATGCACAATTTACTTTAATTTTGCAACTAAGCTATTCCACACGCATCCACATTACCACAGATCAAATATCAAAACGTGCACGTTAGAGACAAAAGAGATAATCACGGAATGTTCCTCTCTTGAAGCAAAGTCTAAAAAGATCGTACAACCTACTTCAAGCAAATGACTAAAAAAGCATATTTGCTCTAACAAAGTTGAATTACACAACGCCTACTACGAAAAGAAGAAAGAGAAAACAAGTATCAAGGCTACAAACTACAAACTCAATCTAACAAACAAATATTCATGAAGCCTGTAAATAGAAGATCTCTCAAGAAGAAAATCAAGAGGATAGGAAAGAGGATAGCTAAAGAGCACAAAGAAAATCTTACAACGACATATTCATCCTAAAGAGAAAAAGAGAGAAAAGAGCTCAAAGAAAAGAATGCATTTGAGCTAAAGAAAAGAGAAGAGAAAAAGAGAAACAAATACTCTCGAGCTTAAGCGTCAAATTTCTTACCACTGTAAGAGAGAAACACCTGCGAGTGTTTAGACTACATTGTATTGTAATCTAATCCTCTCGTAGAGAGATTTAATCTGAACTACTTATAAGCAATCGTTGATTGCAATTATGAAGAGAATTAAAATACTTACAACTAAACTCTTTTGGAGTTGAGGAATCTAGGCGCGGTAGTCTAGTACTAGAAGTGGTTCAAATACTCAAAAGAAATCTCGACGCGGATTTGAGTACTGGAGTGGTGCGAATACTTAAAGGAAATCTCGGTGGGGAGTTGAGTGACACGAGTGGTGTGAATACTCAAAGGAAATATAGATAGAGTGTTGAGTACTAGGAGTAGTGTTAATACTCATTTGTAATCAGGTGAAAATTATAGTAGGACCCCCTCTATGGAGGAGACTGGACGTAGCTCAATTGAAGCGAACCAATATAAAATCTCTTGTGTTATTTCCTCTTCTCTTTATTAAACGGTTCTCTTGGAAAACTTGCAGTTGAATTTTATATTATAAAATACAAGAACTTCCAATCTAAATGATAATTTCTTTTTAAGGAAGTTCTTACAAAACACTTCTAGTAGAAACATTCCGAATAGCACGACAATCTTATCAATGCACACACACACACACACACACACACACACACACACACACATATATATATATATATATATATATATATTTCAAGTCGAGTGTTTAAGCTTTCAAAAGAATATTTCACAGGCTCGATAACGTGCTATATCAGAAGGGTTGCGAAAAACGTTTTCCATAAACACTATTTAACCACCCCTTCTAGTGTTTTTAGGTACTTTAGGTTTCATACAAATATGTTGTAAGGGTGTTGTAATAATCATCTGCAGTATATTTAGGTTTGTTGGGGTATAACATGTATAATGATTGGGTGTGTATGATTTAAATGTTGTGATGTATGTGTTTGAGTATGTTTACAAGGGTATGTGATGCTTGAATACATGCATGATGTTTTAGGGAAGTTTCCCTCGTGATTTAAGGTTGTTTCATGTATGTTTGAACACTTGAATTATATCTAGGATGTGTTTCGATTCGACAATGATCGATTGTCATTAGTTATAATCAATTATATGTGAGTTGGTTTGGTGTGATTTCGAGAATAATCGATTATCAGGGATGATAATCACTCATCCTTTCATGCATGATGAATTCCTGTGATTTGCTGAGTGGAAACACTAAGATAATCGATTATCATCAGTGATAAACGATTATCACAGTGTAATTTCTGTACATGTGTGTGTTACAAAAATAATTAATTATCACTTAGGATAATCGATTATCCTAGAATATTTTTGCTAGAAAAAATGTGTTTTGATGAAGAATGAACGTGGCCTAAGCTTAAGGAGTTGTGGAATGTGATGATAATTAAAAGAGTGAGATTAATGGTTGTGCTTAAGGTCAAGTTTGACTTGTGGTAGAGATTGGAGCATGAGTGAAAGATGGAATGCACAAGAGTGTGTGTGGTTAATGAGCATGAGGCATGAGAGATTAGTCTACTTGTTGTACCTAGTAAATCCTAGTTCTATCTCCGGATAAGTGCTCCCTTTGAGATTTGTTGTTGAAAAAGGAGAGATATTTCCTTTGACATTGATTGTTGAAAAAGGGATGACTCTCTTTAGCATTGGTTGTTGAAAAGAGAGTGGTGATTCCCTTTGGCATTGGTTGTTCAAAAGGGAGGGATATTCCCTTTGGCATTGGTTGTTCAAAAGGGGATGACTCTCTTTGGCATTGTTGAAAATAGAGTGGTGTTCTCTTTGACAAATAGTTTAGAAAAGATAACACTATTCGAGTGGTGAAGGGGGTAGATGTTCTGCCTTGTCCTTTTTCAACTGCTTTGGTAGCTCTTCCACATTATAAAATTAATAATCATTAATACAATATTACATGCAATCACCCAACTCGTTTAAACTATGGTACATTCATACAAATATTAGTTTTTAAATATTCTTAATTTTTCCCGGGTCTCACAAATGGTGATGGGAATATTGTGCACATATGGTGGCTCCTCCTCTAAGCTATATGATTCAAGCAAGAGGAGAGGTTGTGGTGGTGTTTAGGTGCTCTTTAGAGAGGTTGAGCCAACTCAAGAGGAAGGGTGACTAGAGGAAACCTAGAAGTGGTGTTCTAGCCTTGTGACCAAGTTGAGTAGTATGACACAAAATTGGTAACATAATACTTAATTCAAAGGTAAATTTACATAGGGGGAGACACCTCTATTTATAAGTTTGGATAACCCTAAATGTGTCTCTAAATTATGAGGATGACACATGCCCAATACTAAGGAGAAAAACCCTAATACTCTAACTTGGAGACCAAGGTAAAATCCTCTCCATTAAGAGGATGACACATGCCCAATACTAAGGAGAAATCCTCTCCATTAGAAGCATGACACATGACCACTACTAAGAAGAAATCATCTCCATTAGGAGAATGCTACATGGAAAAAACATGTGTCTCACCAAAAGAAACCCTAGACTACTTGGCCTATTTTATAAGGCCTAAAATAAACCTAATCTACTAAGAAACCACTGATGGCCCATGATGAATAGAGCCCGTGCCCACCTACAATAGATCACTTCAACTCTTCTTGAATATGCTTGACCATGGTTAGAGGGTATGTCATTACAATTTATATTGTGCAACCAGAAAACTTTGTGTCATGAGAACCAAAGAATATGGTTTATAAACTGACAAAATCCATTTATGGGCTAAAATAGGCATATCGTCAGTGGTACCACAAATTTCATCCAATATATCTTCTTAATCTTGTATGTTGATGACATACTGCTTGCTACCAACAATATAGACACGTTGCGTGAAACTAAGAGAGATTTCTATTTAGAAATTGTGAAATGAAAGATATTGGTGATGTTTCCTTTGTATTAGGAATTCAGATACATCGAGATTGACCTCAAGGTATTATAGAATTATCATAGTGGAAATATGTCGATGAGGTACTTAAAAGGTTTGGCATGCAAGATTGTAAAGTAGGGGATACTCTACTTTAGGAAATCTAGAAATTCAGGAAATGCATAAGATTCCCTATACATCAACTATACATCAACTATAGGGAGTTTGATGTATGTCCAATTGTGTACACGTTCGAATATAACATACATAGTTAGGGTTTTAGGCATATATTTAAGAAATAATTGGAAAGCAGCAAAAAGAGTTATATGAGGTATTTACAAAGAACAAAGAATTATATGCTCACATACAAGAGGTTAGACCAATTAGAGATCACTAAATATTCTGATTCATACTTTGCAGGATGTCAAGATAGTTTGAGATCCACTTTAAGTTACACTTTCACGCTGGTTGGTTGCGCGATTTTTTGGTGTAATACTAAGAAAACCCTTACGACTTTATCCACTATGGCTACACAATTTGTAACATGCTTTGAGGCATCAAATCAAAGAATATGGTTGAGGAATTTTGTCATAAGACTACGTATTATGAAAGGAATTAAAAGACCATTCAAGTTATACTGTGAAAACAAATTAGATGTATTGTATTCTAACAATAATAGGAGTTCAAGCAAGTCAAAGAACATTAACAGCAAATTCCTAGTTGTTAAAGAAAGGATATACAGTGGACAAATTACATAGAACACTTAGGGACAAACTTCATGATAGCATATCCTCTTACTGAGGCTCTTACATCCAAGGTCTTTCATGAACATGTTGCTCAAATGTGTGTTTTAATTTTTTAGGAATATTTGGTTTAGTGGGAGTTAGTTATTTTTTTTGTGTTCGTGTTTGTGTTTTGTTTGTTTTCATGTATGCATACATTGTGTTTTGGACATATTTGGTTTAATACATATATGGTTTATTATTCATAAATTACACTCTGCATATTAAGGTTATTATATTGATCTCATTAAGATAAAGTAAGGATCAGTTGAAAATAGACATGTACAGGTCACCTTAACGTAATTTTCATGCTACACATTTCATGATGAATCCATATCATTTGGTTATATCAATATTAGTGGTCATTCTGAGGTTTGGTTGAGAATGATTCAATGAAAACTACTTTTGTTCTATATGGGATGTGATCAATGGACATAATCTTTTGAATCTGGGTGTATAAAGTCTAACCCATTTGTAAGAATTTATAAGAATATATCTATATATATATGACTAATAGGGTAATTATATTTTATTAGTCATTTTATTAAAGTAGTGTGATTAATTAATTGTAGTTAATGAAATATATGTCATGAAAAATTTACTATGTAAAAACCATAAGCAATATTTTAATTTGTTGATGGACCAAATTAAAATATTGAAACTTAAGAAAAGAAACCAAGTTACATAAATAGTCTATAAATAGTCTATGATTCTCATTTGTAAACACATACAATTATTCATGTTATTTTTTCTTCATACCCATTAGAAAATAAAATAAAAAAGTAACCTAATGCTTTTCTAAGAATTGCGAATTGATATATTCATGAAATGTTTATTACTCATAAATTATTGATTTATGTTTGGATGCATAAATTATCAAGTTCAATCCCTGTTGACACCCCCATCTTATCTAATTTTAAAGACATACACACTAGAATAAACTAAAAAGCGATTTTCATTAAGAAAAATTATGTAAAAGTGAAGAGTTTTCGGTTACCATTTTATAGGTCATTGTAGCACGACTTTGTCCTCAAACATTTCAAATTAGGCTTTGCAAGAATGAAAAATTGATGTCCACATGCGAGAGGAAGCCACGTGTTTGTTTTTCATAAAGCCACATGAGTGTTTTTCTTTCCTCTTTCAATTAACTTACTTTTGATTTTAGTTGTTAATTTTTAAAAAAATTCTGTGATTGTGACACATGTCAGATGTTTCATTTGTACTCCCACAATAGTTAAATTTATAAATTCATTTAGTGTTCGGTCATGACTCAGGGTGGATCACATGGAAAACGGATACCTATGAAGAACAAAATAAAATAAATAAATAAACAAATTAAAAAAAAATATCGTTCTTTTGAATCTGTATAAGGAGTGTGTTTCCAATGTAGCACACAATGTTGTAGTTGATATCTGCTTTTCAGTCCTGTAAAAAAGAAAACCCCGCTGCTGCATATATAATAAGCAAGGGTGATGGAGAAAATGTATGTAACATGAAGAGTGTTGTCACAATTCAAATCATACTAAAATTATAACAGTAGTGGCTCAGATTCCCTGCGATGACGTTCTACCAGGTGAAAGCTGACAACACATAAGATGGATAAGCTTCGTATTTGGAAGCAAGTGATTGCACAGAAGATGAATCTGCAACTTCTCCAAAACTATGGAGCCCAAGTTCAGTAGCGTGAATCCCACCAGTGATAAAAACTGATTCTATTCCAGCAGCATTAGCACCCTTAATATCATGATGGAATGAATCACCCACAGCAATACAGTCAGAGCCATCTGTACCAGCCATTGACATGGCTGACTTGTAGATTATCTGATAAATCTTAATTGTTACAAAGATTGCCAAGAACATGGAATAAGGATGCATGTGCCAATGCAGCAGAAGATGATGTCCCACAAAAATCTTTGTCATGTATTATATACATAAATATGTTCCTACTTGCTCCCAAAAAAACTAGTACCACATATGTAATTCAATCATGAGAAAACAAAAAATCAAGCTCTGGGTGAGAATTATGCAGAATTTACAAGGAAAACAGTTTGGATAATTTAATCCATTTATATGTGCTTAACGTGATATATTAAAACTGTGAATTTACTTTTGCTTGTTGAGATTGCTTTTAAAATGTGCACAACTGTGAGAATAAGATACAGCTAACTTGAAAATGCTAGAGGGATTAAACACGCTGCTTAATAATTTTGAAAGATGACACTTGAATTATACCAAATAACTCAGGGTATAAATTGACCACTTAACATTTGCAGAAAACGTAATCTTATTTGTACCATTGTGTATGTAAGATTTGAGCAGTCTAGATACTAAAAGCATGGAATACACTAAGAAGAAAACAACTATCAAAAGTGGAATTAATAGTATTTAAAGGGAGATAGATATTTCATCACCTCATCAGGTTTTCCCATCCATTTTACTTCACCCCCAAGCTTTTCATATTTAGCTGCCAGTGTACCTAGAAGTTTAAAATATGCACACCAAAAATTGATATAAGGTGAAACAAGAAAGAAGAAAAAATATGTTGTAACATGATATTAATACACATGTCGTCTAAAGAAAACTCATGCTTCAACTTTTTATGAAAAGAATACCTTGGAATTACTATTTAGGCATTAAACTTTTAGATTTCGTTAAAAGGGTAAAGGACAAGATAAAGAAAATTCACCAGGCATCACACGTAAGTCTCTTGCTTCAACAGTTACATAATCTGGATTGGCTACAACCATAGGAATTCCTTTGAAAGCACAAAGCTCCAAGATTTTCTCAAGGTCTTCAAGTTTCATTGAACGTGCACTCCCATCAGCATTCCCCAAGGCTTCAGTACCATGAGCCAAAACAAATTCAGCTTCTTCAACATTCTCCACAACTTGCAAGTCTAAGCCCTAGATCATATACTGTAAGATTTTAGATCCTTCGATGTATATTACTCTTTGCAATCATCTTTGCATTGTCTAAATTAACCATTTTATTTACACATATACCTTCTCTAGGTTACTGATAATTGAAAACAATCATTTGACTTTCAAATGGACAAAACGAAAAAGACCTTGCTAATCTCATCTTTAGCAATTTCCTCAACTCCATCATTTAAGAAGAAAGGAGCACTTCTAAGCAGATTAATTGATACAACTATAAACCAGGTTCCAAGAAACAATTACTCAAAGAACAACAAAGCAATAGTTTTTAGGAAGTAGCAATTGAATAAATGAATGTGGTGAATATCAGAATTGAAGCTGCCCTACCCACCTCAAGAGAGATTGCTCCCCGGCCATTCCAGGTGAAATGAATACAAGATCTTCCTAATGCCGCAAACCAAGGATCATCTCTCCTGCTTAAAAAGCACAACGAATTATACACAGAGCGACAATGTATTTACAGAATGAAGGAAATGACAATTGAAGACGGAGTCATGGATAACAAAGGCACATGTTATACATGAAACAGATATTTTGGTAGTATGATTGCAATTAGAGTTATGAAGAGAAGAATGATGGAATGAAAGAAACACTTAATGATTGGTTTATGTTTTGCCGCATGAAGAGGAAAGAAACAAGAAACAACCTTTGCAAATACTGGTGAGTTAGTTCTCCACTAGTGACGGCCCCCAGAAAAAGAGAGGCATCAAAGCCAAGACCCTTCACTTTTTCAATGGTGGTTGATGATCGTCTTGAGGAGTTGCTTATGATCACCATCTTAGCACCCGTCTTTGCTATATTTTCTACTAAAAGAATTAAAACAAAAGAGACATTAGCTTCATAGTAGGTAAGATACAACACAGGATACGAGAAGCAGAAAGGAAAAGGAAAGAGTGGAACAATAATTAGAGTTACATGTCGAAATAGCAGCTGGATAAGGTTGTTTTCCGTCGTGGAGTACTCCAAACTGGTCCAACAACCATACCTGAACGGTGTAATAACATATCTGATAATGTTATTTGTGTTGTATGGGTAAGAGATAAATATAAAATGTTGAAATGGTATGATTAAGGAACCTTGAAACGGCGCGTTTCGGCGAGTTGTCGGAGACCGTTCACGGTATGAAACTGAAGGGGCGGCACAGAGCATTTGGGCATCATTCTTCAGCACTCTCAGCTCGGCTTAGGTCAACTTCATGAAATTACTTTAGAGCCATTGAAATTCTACGTTCTACGCTAAATGTAACATCGATCTATTCATGAAAACAAATTGACGAGGGTGAAGATTAACGATGGATTTAGATACAAACAAAAGCACGCAACACAACTCCTTTTTCTTGTTCTGTTCCTTCTCTTTATCATATATCTGTGATGCCAGATCACTCCACATTTCTTTCATTTTGGACTACAACCTTAAAATTACAGAAAAACAATAAACAATCTTAATAAAAAGTTAAATTTATATTAAAATACGATTAACCTTCTATTTTCTTTATTTTTCTCGTCCATTTTCCTTTTATTCTAACGTAATATTTAAACGGAATAGTAAAAGTTGTAAAGATATGAATAATTGATATTGTTTATTTCAAAGTGTTTTATCACCGTTTTGTTAACATGTACTGATTTGAAGGATTACATTTTATGAATTAAAATATTTTTTTAGTGTAAAAGACTACAATAAGATTTATTTCAAATTTTATAATTAAAATATAATTAAATTGCATACAAGGATTACATTTTCTTTTCAAATAAAATGAAGAAATTGAAATCATAAACAATTAAAGGTTAATGGATAGTTACATACGAACTTGGGACATTGTGTGTTTATTTTATACTCACTTTTAAAAAAGTTTCAATTTCGTCTTCAAATGGTTTAATATGCATCAATCAAGTTATCATTGTTAGTTTTTCATATACAGTGTTAATTGGTTGGTAATGTGACAAAGGAGAAGATCTACGTGTAACAATTTATAAATGCATATAGTGCAAATTGTTTTAAAGGTGAATTTTGAAGTTCGAGGTTTGCCCTAGTTCTTCTTTGCACATTGCGTTCTTTTGTATCCATTGTCTTCTTTTGTGTCTTGTGTGGTGTTCTATTTGTGCGAGTTTGTTGGTGAACTTTGGTTTGGAACGGGTAATGGTTCATGAAAGGTGCAATGTCTTGCAATCACGATTGTTCATCTTTTTCCTAGGGCTCACAAAACTATAACACGTCGACTTGTGGTAGTTCATCTAAGGGATCTGGTGGACTACCAATTTGTCATTGTGGAAAGGTTGTAGTATTGGGAGTGGCTAGAATTTTTAAGAACAGTGAGAGACAATTTTGGGATTGCCTTAACTACAAGCACTAGTACAAAAACACATAGTCAACGTTAAAAATGACTAGTGGTATTTTTGTAAATAAATGCAATTATTAAACGTCTTTTAGAATTGTAATTCGACGTAAAAGGATATAAAACGTCGAACGCCCCAGCATTAGACGTTAAAAGGTTAGTGAATTCAATAAATATTTGAGCGGGAGATTAAAAATTCATTCTCTATATCTTAGCGCGCGAGACCCTATTCTCTTCTCAAACTTTTTTCGAACGAAGTTTGACGACCATCATATGTAATCTTTCTTTCATTTGTTTGTTTTGACCGATTATTTTTGTCTTTTTGTCCTTCATAGGCGCATTCTGCTTTTTCTGTCACTAGTGACGACACTTTATTCCAACGTGTTAGAATCGCTGCAGCGGAATTGTTAGCGTGGAATAACAAACCAAGAGGGTTTTTAATACAAACGTGTGCCTTTTAATTTCTACTCAATTAAACTTACCAAGCAAATAATTAAACGTAAATGACAGAGTAAGGTTGAGAGAAATTTGCACAGATGATTTTATCCTGGTTCAGATCACTAGGATCCTACGTCCAGTCGCTTATCTCAAACAAGATAAACCTTTTTCACTAACACAAAACAATTACAAATTAGAATCACAAAGAAACACAATTTGTAAAAGTTTAGAAACCACCTCTCTTGATACCACAAGAGATGAACCTACACCTCCTTTGAGTCTTCACAAAGGATGACCACCTCCTCCGAATACTTCACGAAGGATGATTCTCTTCCGAACACCTCCTTAGACACACCAAGGATGAACACCTCCTCCGAATACTTCACGAAGGATGAACTTCCTCTTCCGAACACCTCCTCAGACACACCAAGGATGAACCGGCTATTTCCTCTGTCACCGTAGCAGCACTTCACCAGCTCCACAGACACGAGTTTCACAAGCCGAATAAGAACACACAAGTCTCAATGATTTCTGAGTACTAGAGCACAAGGGAAGAGTTCTTTTTGAGATAAACAGAGAGCCAATTTATAGACTCAGCCAAATACTCTTCCATTCTTCGAAAACGGGCCATCTAACGCATTTAATCGATTAACATAAGTATTAATCGATTAAAATGAGTACAACGGCTAGTTTTTCAAATCTGAAAACCCCAACGGTCAGTGTTAATCGATTATTCTCAAGATTAATCGATTAGCTAATCGATTATTATATACTTTAATCGATTATTCTAGTGGCGCTTGGGTTTTCAGGGCCAGCCTCTGTTTTAATCGATTAATACTTGTTTTAATCGATTAATACAGTGCGATTTTGACTCTGGACATTAATTATATAATATAAAATTACATGGAATCAAAACCACTAAAAATCTAAGTCCTAGACACTAAACTACAATTATTACAAAAGCTTTCCATAGCAATACAAGTCTTCATAACATCTTGAATCTTGATTTCTCTTGACTTGATTTGGACATCATCAAAACTTCATCTTCATCATTTTGCTAACATTCTCCCCCTTTTTGATGATGATCAAAAACTCCTTTGATTTAAAGCTTTTAGTAATAATCTGGATAAAACACAACTTACGGAAGAAAAAGTGCATTAGTGAATAAGCACAAATAGCACAAATAGGCAAATAAGCTTTAAACATTTTCTCCCCCTTTTTGATCATAATTAAAAAGTTGTGTTTGATGTTCTCCTCCTAAGATAATACTCCCCCTTAATAAAAGCAAGTATGCATATGAGCTAAAAATATTATAAATTTAAAGATTCATTCAAACATGCACAAAAGGATATATAAAGCAAATATTTTTAGGATAAAGAACTTATAAAACATTGTTTAATCATATATTGAATTATATAAGATAGGAATTTTTTTTTTTTTAAAAAAACAATCCTAAGATATTTCTAAAAAATTCCTAGATCTCTTCTAATGTTTACCCCTGTAGATATGCCTCCAACTTCGTAATGATAATCCTCTAGGTTGTTTCCACATTTTGTTTAGATCTTCATTTTGAGGATTGTCATCATTCTTTGCTTCATTTGTTGTCTTCTACAAATTTTCATCATTGCCTGCATGTAATTCAACTGACTCAAGAGGTTTTGCCTCAAGGTCTACAATTTCATCAAAGACAACATGCACACATAAAAATTTTTCCGATTGAAAACTATATATGCTTTGTATATTAGAAGATATCCAAAAAAAATAGTTTCATCGGCCTTGGAATAAAATTTTCTTTGTTTTAAAGAAATTCTAAATATTAAACAATAGGTACCCAACTACTTGTATGGGTCCTTTGGGTTAGATTTAGAAAAAAGAAATCATTTTACAACCCAAACATATCTACCACTTGGAACACCATAATGCTTAATTTTACATTTATTTGAAGTATGACCCTTTTTCATACAATAAAAGCATGATACAAAGTTTGTGTTCCTATAAGTTGTTCCTTTTTCTACCCATGTTCTACGGGTTCTATTATTATGTTTATTTTTAATTTTAGGAACATACTTATTTTTAACAACCTTATTTTCGTTATTTTTACTACATTCTCCTAAGGTTGTGTGTTCTAGTAGTTTCTTAAAATTTTCACAAGAAGCACATTCATCACTACTAGTAAATTTACCCTTTTCAAAAAATAAAACTTTATTTTTCAAATCTTTATTTTCTTCAAAAATATTTTCAAAATTTAATTTTAAATTTTTATTTTCTTCAAGAATATTTTCAAATTATTTAAATTTTTATTTTCTTCAAAATATTTTCAAAATTTAATTTAAATTTTTGAAATCCTTTTTCAATTTCTTATGAGCTTTATCTAATTTTTCAGATTCTACTATTAAAGCAGCATAAGTTTCATGCAATTCATCTTCACTAATTTGACTATAATTATCAGAATCGCTAGATGTACTTACTTGGCTTCCAGTGTCGTCGTTCACCACTAAACAGATGTTTGCTTCTTCATCAGATTCGCTCAAATCGGAAATTGTTTCTCCTTGCTTCATCCGGAACATTTCATACTCTTGAATTAGGGAGTTCTTTCTTGCCCTCTTTACGTCATCTGTTCCTTCATGTGTCACTCTGAGCACGTCCCACATTTCTTGAGCAGTTTTGCAGACAGAAACCCTGTAGAACTCATCAACAGTCAATGCTGATGCAATAATATTCCGAGCTTTAACGTCATTCTGAAATCTTTTCTTTTCTTCAATGGTCCATTGACCACGAGGCTTTGGTTCCTGTGTATTGTTAGTAGGAACAGAAGAACCAGACGCAATAACATCCCAAATTTCACAATCAATAGATTCAATAAATATTTGCATTCTTACCTTCCAGAATGCATAGTTCTCACCTGTGAATAGTGGGGGTCTATTGATTGATGCACCCTCTGCAAAGGTTTGATGTGATCCTGCCATTTGAATGACTATCAAAGCAAGCTCTGATGCCAATTGTTAGAATCGCTGCAGCGGAATTGTTAGCGTGGAATAACAAACCAAGAGGGTTTTTAATACAAACGTGTGCCTTTTAATTTCTACTCAATTAAACTTACCAAGCAAATAATTAAACGTAAATGACAGAGTAAGGTTGAGAGAAATTTGCACAGATGATTTTATCCTGGTTCAGATCACTAGGATCCTACGTCCAGTCGCTTATCTCAAACAAGATAAACCTTTTTCACTAACACAAAACAATTACAAATTAGAATCACAAAGAAACACAATTTGTAAAAGTTTAGAAACCACCTCTCTTGATACCACAAGAGATGAACCTACACCTCCTTTGAGTCTTCACAAAGGATGACCACCTCCTCCGAATACTTCACGAAGGATGATTCTCTTCCGAACACCTCCTTAGACACACCAAGGATGAACACCTCCTCCGAATACTTCACGAAGGATGAACTTCCTCTTCCGAACACCTCCTCAGACACACCAAGGATGAACCGGCTATTTCCTCTGTCACCGTAGCAGCACTTCACCAGCTCCACAGACACGAGTTTCACAAGCCGAATAAGAACACACAAGTCTCAATGATTTCTGAGTACTAGAGCACAAGGGAAGAGTTCTTTTTGAGATAAACAGAGAGCCAATTTATAGACTCAGCCAAATACTCTTCCATTCTTCGAAAACGGGCCATCTAACGCATTTAATCGATTAACATAAGTATTAATCGATTAAAATGAGTACAACGGCTAGTTTTTCAAATCTGAAAACCCCAACGGTCAGTGTTAATCGATTATTCTCAAGATTAATCGATTAGCTAATCGATTATTATATACTTTAATCGATTATTCTAGTGGCGCTTGGGTTTTCAGGGCCAGCCTCTGTTTTAATCGATTAATACTTGTTTTAATCGATTAATACAGTGCGATTTTGACTCTGGACATTAATTATATAATATAAAATTACATGGAATCAAAACCACTAAAAATCTAAGTCCTAGACACTAAACTACAATTATTACAAAAGCTTTCCATAGCAATACAAGTCTTCATAACATCTTGAATCTTGATTTCTCTTGACTTGATTTGGACATCATCAAAACTTCATCTTCATCATTTTGCTAACACAACGAACCCACCTTTTGAAGGTTAGTTTTCGTTTTTATTTTGAAGAACTTATTTGTTGAACTTGTTTGTTGTTTTTTTGTTAAACTTGTTTGTTGTTGTTTGGTTGAACTTGTTTGTTGTTGTTGTTTGATTGAACTTGTTTGTTTTGGTTATTGTTGTTTGTTGGTGATACTACAATACACGTTCATAGTTCTTGCTTTATAAAATACCAAAAACTAAAATTTATTGTTTTTATGTTTTTAAGGTCTTGTAGGGTTGTAAAAAAGGATCACAATTAATTAAAAAAATTATTAATGTCGTATATTTACAAAATTCGACGTTAAGTTAATGTTGTATATTGACAAAATTTGACGTCAATTTAACATCGATTTT
The DNA here is from genome assembly GCF_029865625.1 of Vigna umbellata. Lineage (NCBI taxonomy): Eukaryota > Viridiplantae > Streptophyta > Magnoliopsida > Fabales > Fabaceae > Vigna > Vigna umbellata. The sequence continues at coordinate 81,781,673 of NC_142165.1, read as the reverse complement.
TTTTTAATTCGACATCAATTTAACGTCTCCTGATATAATGTCGTTTGTGAATTCACCGTTAAAAGCCCAAAATATTCGACGTTGTACGCGATTTTTGTAGTTGTGAAGGTTTGATTCGGGATATATTTTATTTGTGTTAATAACTATTTAATGTTAATGAAAAGGTTGGTTCTTAGGGATTTTTTTGAAGAACAAAGAGGAAATGAAGACACCCAAGGGTGCAATCATTTCAAATGATACAATGAAGATAGCAGAGATGAAAGGGATGCCACAATTGTTAGGCAAAGAAGAAAATCTATAATCTAGAGAAATCTCTCATGCTTTGTAAAAAATAGGTTAAATTATTAATATCGATGATATGTTTTGTGTGGGATTGATTAACATCATCCTTGTTAGTATGTTGTTTAAAATTCCATAAAATGTGGTCAAAGTTTGTAAGGAGTTTGTGGGTTGTAATAAGTGTATGAAGAACTTGAGTGTATGTTTTTGTAATTTGATGTTATTAAATGAATGAGAAGTTTATTGCAATGTAGAGAAAAACATACTAGTTCAATTGTGTAGCAAATAGACATGTTATAAATTCCAAAAACTTAAGAGTAAAAAACATTCATCTTTAAAACACATAACCTGCTAATAAACATAAATTGTGCAGCAAATAGAGATGTTATAAATTTCAAAAAGATTAGAGTAAAAAAAATTCATCTTCAATACACATAACCTGTTAATAAAGATAAATTGTGCAACAAATAGACATGTTATAAATTCCAAAAAACATTAGAGTAAAAACATTCATCTTCAAAACACATAATTTGGTAATAAGCATAAATTGTGTTGCAAATACAGTTCATAATAATTCAAAATGCATTTGAGTACATAACATTGTTCTTCAAAATAAGCTGTGTAATTATAGGTACATTTGGAAATCAAAATAAACTGGTAATGAAACTAACCCCTTTTACATGGCAATTTATGTGTAATTATGAGTGTTGTAGTAGGTGTGGTTGTTGAGTCTGTTGTTGGTGGTCTTGACTGGTGTGTTGTGTTTGAGAAGCTTGTGGACCATTATTTATTTTGTGTCCAAGTTGTCTGCATATCCCACATCTCTTACGTGTACCACCTTGTCTTAATTATGTATCATCCTTCTTTAGCTCCCAATACTCTAGTCTTCTTTTCATTTTCGGTCTTCCAGACAACACCCTTTTAGGTGGAGGCAAAACATCACTATTACAAGTTATTTCCTATAAATAAGGATCATTAACAAGGTATATCATTGAAAGGTATGTTTCTTCATAGGTTGACCTGGTAAACCAATGTGGGATATAGTATTCTACATTGATGTTTAAGAATATCATGGTAGTTAGGGCGTGACAGCAAGGCATTCAGGTTATAGTCCATTTAAAGGAGCTACAATTGAGTTTATCAATGTTCACCACAAACTTCTCACCAATCATGAACGTGTGTTTGACCTCAAATAATTTTTGTCTTGGCCAACTATAAAATGAATTGAAATTAGAATAGGGCAATGGATTATTAATCCTGAATAAATATATCAAAACACAATCATACCTAGGTATCCAATATTTAGTCTTCTATAATTCCTTTTGTAGTCTTTTTTTTTTTTTTAATTCTAGGGTATAGGAAACCTTCGCATGCATTGATCTTGTTTCTAGGAAATAACTTGTAATAGTGATGTTTTGTGGGTATAGGAAACCTTCACATGCATTCAACTTTACAAAAAATATATAAAATATAATATATATTAAATTAAATATAAATTAAAATTTAATTTTAATTGTATTTAACCTTATAAAATATAAATTAATGTTAATTTTAATTAAATTTAACTTAATAAAATATAAATTAAATTTTTATTTTTATTTTTATTTTTTGTGGGTAGCGGATATTCGCTGATACGGATAGTATAATATCCGCACCCGACCCGTTTATAAGCGGGTATTAAAAATCCGCTACTCGCAACCTGCGAGTAGTAACTATCTGTCGCGGATTTTATGCGCGGATATTCGCGGGTGCGGATTTTTTTGCCAACCCTATGTGTGGATGATGTTGTCTTCCATAATAGACATTTCAAACTTTTCCCAGGAAATTTCTTCCAAAAATTTGCATATATATGACGAACACAAAACCTTTTATCCACACCAGGTAAAAGTTGTTGTAATGCTGGAAAAACTCCCTATGGGAGTTGTTGACTACATTATGGTTCAGGTATGGCAAATTAAGAAAATAAATGTATAAGAAAACTAAAAAAGTATATGTAACTCACTTTTGTTGGTCTAAAATAAATGTAAATTTTAAACATAGTTCAACCCCACCAAGATCGTCAATCAACCACTTTAAAAACCAAGTTCATGTTTTCTTATTCTCAACTTCAATAACAGCATATGCCAAAGGAAGCATTTGATCATCACCATCACTTGCAACAACTGATAACAATTCTCCGTCATATTTTCCTTTAAAAAAACAACCATCTAAACCAATAATAGGCTTACAACATATAAAGTTATCTTACATGCCTTCAAACACTCATATAATCTCTTTAAAATTGGGTTGTCCTCATTGCTTTCCACATTCACTTTCACTACAGATCCAGGATTCGACCTTAGAAGCTCATTTGTGTATATATATATATATATATATATATATATATATATATATATATATATATATATATATATTCTTTTAAATTGTTCTTGGAAACAACCATCAATGTTGTTGTAAGCCATTTTTTTTCCCTAAAGGTCTTAGACCTAGACACACCAGTATTCCGTTTCCTACAAATTTTGTTTTGAAGGTCACTCAAATTTGTTAAGACAAAATCGTCTATAAGACTAAAATGTCTAAATGCTCTCATATGTTTTGCAGTTTAACAAAACAACATTAAACGAAATGAGAATATGAATATGTTATTATTAGAATATTAGAATAGTTGAAACATAGGTAAGTGATAAGTTAAATACTTTGAAAACCTATTAACTTTGGAAAGTCTTAGAAAAACACATAGGGATAAACTAGACGCAACACTAAACGATTCCCAAAGATAACGTGTCAATGAGAGTCTTGTTAAATGCAAAAGCTATACCGAACCAAATGGTAACTAATTAAAACTCTCAAATAGATGATGAACAAATTTTCAATCCCCGAAAACGGAGTTAAAAACTTGTTAACCCTCGGCAAGTGTAACCGAATCGTATCAAGTAATAAATCTGGTAAGACCAAGTATCGTTCTCCCAAAGGACTCACGACCTAGACAGTTATGTGATTCGTTGATTATCTAAGACTTGGAACCAAAATTTTGTAGGTTTAAATGCAAAATACTGAAAAGTAAATATGTATGCATGTATTGATCAATGGGCAAGAAGAAACAAAACACATGATTTGAATTATATGAATGAATATGTTGTTGGGCTTTATCAATTTCATCCTTATCCACTCTCATGTATTCATGAATTCGTCTTTCTTTTCATTAATGTTAATGTCACTCTCTAAATTACCTTAAACCCGATGTCTCGGTGAAGAAAGCCTAATCATAATCACTAGTTTACAATGTCTTGTCTTCCTAGTAATTAATCATCCATTATAGTGAACAAAAGCTTAAAGGCAATCGATCATCATACTCCTATGTCTAGGTTTATACTACTGTTGAGAGAGATTCCCTAGATCTAGATTTCCCCGTATGTGTCCATATCGACAAAACCAATAATCATGAAAAATCGAATGAGTTAAATAATGCATGCTTTGAACAAAAAGGAAAAACCCTAACAATTAATGAAAGAAAGCATGTATCTTATAAAAGATCTTAAAGAACAAATTTAATACATGAGAGTTTCAAAAGGATTACATTGACTCCGCAACAACAATAAAAGTTTAGTTCTCCATCGTCATGGAAGAACTAGATGAACAATGGAATGAAAGAATGGAAGAGATAGAAAAACTCGAGAAAGAGAAGAGGAGATTCGTCACCATCTCCAATTCTACCCCCAAGGGGTGAAAAATATGTTTCTGCTTCGTTCCAACCAAAGATACTAACCCTAGGTCGACTAAAACCTTATATAGAGTTCTAAAAATTACAGAAAAGTAGGCCTAAGCCCTGGCAGAAAACAGGTCCAAGCTCATAAAAATGGCGCTCAGCGGCACTTTTGCCGCTCAGCGGTAAGTGTGGCACTGACGCTCAACGGAATTTGGCGCTCAGCGGTGATTTCGGCACTTCAAAACTGCCGCTCAGCGCCACTCAGCGCAACTTTTTCTGCACTCTGGTTGACTTTTCTGCATTCTGGTTGACTGTTGACTTTTCTGGTTTCTGGTTGACTTTTCTGCATTCAAACCATTCTGTACTTTAACTCTTCTTTCAAATCATTCCAATAACCTACAAAATCAAGGGAATATAGCACAAAATCATTAAATTCACCTTCAACTCTCTTATTCACAAAACTAAAGCAAAAACATGAGTTAAAACAAGTTTCTAAGTCAAAAAGGGTTGATTCATTATCAAAATTAAGTATAAAAATAACGGTTTTTCAACCGTTATCAATAGATAAGAATGTAAAAGTGTCGAGACAATGTTTTTGGTAAGCCCTTTGAATGTCTCCATTAATATTCCAAAAACTTGTTGAAGATAACTTGTAAAACATGCTTGTTGAAGAAAGCAGTATCGTAAAGTGGTTACAGTAGACTAGACGATACCATGAGCTAAACCATTCACTTGATCCAACGATGAAGTCTTCAATCATGCTTGGTGTCTTAGTAAAAGGCTTAAATGATAACATGCTACCTAAATGGTAGAAAATGTAAAAAACACTTTGTTGTTCTGAACAAGTATGGAATGTCATTAAATGCTCAACATTCAAAAACAACAAAAGTGATAAGGGAAAAGAAATATATGTTACATGCATATCTATTATACTTTGTGCATATAACCTACTACATGCATCCACCTGTTCCATCCGATACATATTAGAAGTGGACGTTAGAAACAAAGAAGACATTCATGGATTGTTCTCTCTAACATAAGTTGTGCTAGATAAATAATATTACCTACTTTTGTCACAGTACTGAAAAAGCAAGTCTCTTATGAGAAGTTGACTTTAACCAATGGCTGCTTCATACGATAAGACTAAGAAGACACAAGGTTCAAGGCACAAGCTTAGTTTAACGGATATCTTTTATGAAGCCTTTAAATAAAAGATGATTTGAAGAAAGAATAAAGAGAATAACATATGTAAAGAATAGCTTACGAAAAGAATAATAAGAGAAGAGAAAAAAAAACATATCATCGAGAGAAAAGCACAAAAGAGCTCAAGAACTCAAAAGAGAATATCTAAGAAAAGAAAAAGCTCAAGTCTACAAATACTCTCAAGCTTCATTGTAATATAAGCTTACAAATTGTAAGTAGAGAGAAAAGAGAGAAAAACACTTATCGAGTTTGTAGATTGAATTGTATTGAACAATATCCTCTCTGCGAGGTAATCGTTTATTAACTTGTAAAAAATAAGATTGATTGCACATTCTCAAGAGAATTCAAACACTTGTTGATTAACTCAAGTGAGTTAAGGATTACTAGGCAGCATATCAAGTTGATACTAGGATTGTTTAGTTGCAACCAGAAGTGGGTGAAACTTAACTAGACGGTGTATCAGGTTGATACCAAGAGCGCCGAGGGATACCGAAAGTAGTGAAGAATACTGCACAATCAGGAATGGGTGAAACTCAACTAAACGGTGTATCAAGTGGATACCAAGAGTGTCTAGGGATACCAGGAGTGGTGAAAATATTCAGTTGTAACCTTGTTGAAGATTATAGTGGAACCCTATAAGGTCAGAGGAGACTAGACGTAGCATAGTTGAAGTGAACCAGTATAAATACAACTATGCACTTGTTGTCTTACTCTTTCTCTCAACGCTTCTCTTATAAAACTTGCAGTTGCAATTTTATCTTTATACAAAACTTTCTATATCAAACGAATTTTATTAAAAATGAAGTTTTATTAAAATGTTGTAGCGAATATCTCTCAACCATTGAATAACACTTGAAAATAACTCATTGGTTAAATTAATTTCAAAGTCGAGTTATTAAACATCCTACGTAAAATCTTTCATACTCGAAGAAGGTGCTATAGTGCTATATTATATCGGTTGCAAAAAAGTTTTTCAATAACACTATTCAACGCCCCCTTTTAGTGTTTTTCAGGTACTTCAAGATTAATATTTGGATTTTCTCTTATTGTCTTATCTAACCTGTCACTTAACCACTTTGAAATGATTAGACAAACATTAAATTCCCTACTACATTTATGGTTGTTGATATTTTTCCTTAACTGCCATGTACTTTGTGCAGCTTTATACATACAATAAGCATACCATTAACATTTGCCTTTTGCACCATAACATTTAACAACCACTTTTCGTTTGTCATTTCTAAAAATATTCAATTTTCTACCACTGTGAACACCATAAGTTCTAATTGCTTTAGTGAATTCTTCTTTTTAGTGAAATACATGTAACCTCCCATTTATAATCTTTCACAGTTTTGGGCATTGAGAATATCCCAAAGTTCGCATATTGGTCTCTATCTTCATTCGATGACTCATTAAATTCAACACTTTTAAACTTTTAGATTCCTATTCAGTCTTAGACAAACCTCTATCATGTAAAGATGACATTCCAATGGATGACCTAGTTCCCATATCAACTTCGACATTACCTTGCCATAATTCATCTTCAACTTCATCTCATTAATATTAACATCCATTAAATCATTTTCACTCAAAATGTATGTTCGAACTCACTACAAAGACTAAGATAAAAGTCATCCTCACTATGACCCTTTTCATAGTGCCCATCTCCCTCCACATTAACTTGTACTTGACAATGAGCGTCTCCCTCTCCATTAAATTCTTATTAACAATCATTATTTCCCTCCACATCAACCTCAAGTAGACTCTCTCCCTCAAAACCAACATCAAGTACATCTCCTTCCTCCAAACCAACTTTAGGTACACTTTATCCCTCCAAACCAACCTTAGGTACACCCTCTCCCTCTAAACCAACTTCAGGTACACAACCTCCCGCTCCAAACCAACATCAGGCAGACCCTCTCCCTCCAAACCAACATTAAATAGACCCTCTTCCTCCAAACCAACATCAAGCAAACTCTCTTCCTCTAAACCAACATCAAGTAGACATTCTCCCTCCAAACCAACATAAGGTAGACCCTCTCCCTTCGAACCAAACTCAGGTACACCCTCTCCCTCCAAACCAACCTCAAGTACACACTCTCCCTCCAAACCAACCTTAGGTACACCCTCTCCCTCTAAACCAATCTCATTACAATCACCCTCAGCAGCAAAATATTAACATATTTATTATGTGAGGTTCGAACACCATGTGTACAACATACAAGTGAACTTGACCATTAAGTGTGGCAATGTTCACCATATGACATGCACACCTTTGTCATCGGACAACAATTCCAATATTCTTTCCAACACAAAACCTCCACATAGTGAATACCACAACTCCTTAACATTCACATAACTCATCTCCATAAGAATGGAGAATATCTCAAAGTAGATACATCTATCTAGGTCACAAGAAAACGTACTGCTTTCTCCATCGTATTTCAGTGGCCCATTATCCACAAATTTTCCACCTTGGTGAAACACTACTTCAATATGTGCCTCATACATCTCAACTAATATGTGTGGGTGTGTATATATAACCTTGTTAAACACGAAAATGACCAAAGAATATGAAAGATATTACATTTCATATAACAAATAAATCCACACACCGATTTCGAATGGGGGACCATAGTAAAAACACCATCAGACATAATGAGGGACAATAATTGTCAACTTATTACATAAACAAATATGCATTCCACCATATTACACACAAAATTACAAAAATGCACAACAATGTTAAAAACCCTAAAATGACACATACAATCACATACATTCAATACTAACGTACCTTCAATCAAACTCACTTCACTACCAATTAAATTTTGATTCTTCACTTTCACTTCTCTGTGAACTGAATCCCAATTTCTCTTATTCTCTTTGTTGTCGAATCCTTAATTCCGTTTCTAGTCAAAGCTCTATCAATCCCTAATTTATCACTATATCAATTTCGTTTTTTTTTTTCTGAGCACTCCTTTTTTTCACATCATAGTGTTCTACATGTTACATGTTAGAAAAAAAATGTTACCACATCACATAATACTCAAGTTAACATACACAATAAGTTAATGTTATCGATATAAATAATGTGAATAAAAAATGACTTATGATGCACATTAAACCATTTGGGGACGAACATATTGTCCCTAAAGTGGGTACCAAATGATCAATTAAGCTAAAATTAAGAAAAAGAAATATTATTGATGTAAAAAATATTTGTGTTCAAAGAAAAAAAAAAGGAGAGTATATATAAAACATAAGGTCCATGACATAAAGAATGCATAAACCTAACAGAATAATAGTAAAGAGTACAAAAACTCGATCATATAAACTCGACAGCTTAAGCTTGACCATATAAGTTCCACAATTTAAACTCGGATATATAAACTCGAGAGCATAACTCAATCATATAAGATCGACCAAAATAATCTCAAAAGTACAAATTCGGGTCATTTCATTTATATTTATGTTATTTTAAGACTCTATTTAAGCCATTATGATATTAATATAACGTGAGTTAGAAATTAAACAGGTGATTGATTGACATCTTAGCTTGATGAATATTAACACATTAATTTGAATGATGCTTTGATCTAGTTCGTAATGCGTTTGATTTTATGGGTTGATTCATGTTATAACACCAATTAGAAGATTTTTGTAGTTTTCTCATAATAGCAGCACGAAAGTTTGAACTTATCAGTCTTCAAGGAGTCGTGCGGGGTAATCATCAACATCATTTGGCTCATTCTAAGCGCAACCATTAATGACAGTCCTATGAGCTCTTACAGAATCATCAACATACATTTCTTTGTAAAAGAATGTCATTTCACTCCATTAAACCTGTGAAGCTAAAATGTCTTATTCAATCGAACGACAATGGTAATACAAAAGCAACTTGAACCATTTGAAAATGACAATAGAAAGGTTAAATATGTGGAAACTATTCAGGTGGAGGAGGAGGTGGTGGTGCGTCTTTATTAACGGGTTTGCCTCTAGCTCTCAGCTTGTCAACTTCTTCTTTCATGGCTTCTTTTCTCCTTTTGCTAGCCAATATTTTAGCCATAACACCACTCACGCCCGGGTCCTTTTTCTCCGTCGGTGGTGGAGGCGGTGGACGCCTTGCCGCACCACTTGCCCTTTGCTCATCAAGCAAACCCAACCCCACCACTACCGCACCACTCAGCCCCATCAATGTCCTACACGCAATATTGTAATTGTAATAACAATGCACCATTCTTTATTTCATTTTATTAGGTAGCTTATTCGATTTATTCATTTAATTTCAATAGACTACAATAATAATAATAATAATGAGTAAAAGTAAAACATTTCTCTATGTTAAGAAGTTATAAAGTATTACCAGTTTTGCAGTTGCAGTTATAAAGGAGATACCTGCGATGCAGAGAGTGGCCACGATGAGAAGGGACTTGATGAAGATCAGAGATGGAAGAGGGCTGTGATTGTTGATATTGGGGACCAAAGCTGGACACTGTTGACGTCGGAAAGTTACCATTTTTCTGAGAATAGAGGAGGGTCTTGCGGGCTCTCGAGGAGAGAGCTGCTGCAGCAGTGGTAGGAGGTGGTGTTAGTAAATGAGCCATTGGCTCCTATTCTGAAATGAGGAAGCAGAAGCAGAAGCAGTCAGGAATAGGCAAGTGGTTTATTGATTAAGTTTTGGTGGTTATCTCGTTACACGAAGTAGGAAAATACTCGCTAACGTTAGTGTGGATGTTATTTGAATAAATGTGTGATCTGATAGTGGAAATCCATTGGCTCATTCCGGATAAGGTTCCATCCGTGGACCCTCACCAGCTTCGCCTTTATTTTAAATCACGTTTTTTTGTTTATTAAAACCAAACGTATGCCTTTATGGTAGCAAGCCATCATCAAACAAAGCTCGTTGAACATCAATAACCATATCCATGATCGTGAATGAGGGAATGAGAAGGCTCTACATAAATACAGATGGATAAGAAGAAATTCTGCTTTAGGATCAAATGCTGATCAGCTTGCCAGTTTAAACGTAAAATATTGCAAACAGTGCTCCAGTGCACATGTACAGAATTTAGAAAATCTGAGAGAAACGATTACATTTAAAATATAAGTCAAAAATGAAATTCACCCTTTTTGGTAAACTAAATAACTACTAAAATCGAACCTCCAAACCCTAACCTCATCCAAAACTCCCAAATCCCACCTTTTCCAAGCACCCACAAGTGGCCAGAAATTATACAAATAATGTTCCTATAGAATAATCCTATAATACTATTACATCAATGGATGAAACTTTACAGCTACATAATACAACATAATGTTTACACAGTCAATCAATATAATAATCAGTACTGACGTGTAATTAAACTGCTCCCAGGCTAGCCCATTTGCCAAGGTCATATGGATCAGCATAGTAATACAGCTTAATTCTATTAGACAAAGATAGCCCTACTGCCAGTGGAGAAATTCTAGTGCCAGAATCATCTTGTTCTGAGGGGTCATCAGTAAAAGCTGCAATATCTCCAAGTAGTTTGAAGGAAATTCTGCGAGTTTGTATCTGGCCAGAGAAATCAAAGTACATCGGTGTTCCCGCTCGTGCCTCTGGTAATCGGTACTCACCAATGGTGACCACGGTATGGGGTTCCTGAAATCAATCAAAATAGTCCGGTTGTTTCACCCATAAAAGATGAATAAAAAGGAATATTTCAAAAGTGGGGTGAGTAGGTGTAAAATGTAATAAAAGAAAATGTCTTTATCCGACACCTCATGTTCATGGAATAGTTAGTTCATAACTAGTCTTTAGAGAGCCAGAGGTCTCTAAATCAATCGGGCTCGCCCCTTTCTAATTAAACAAAAAATAGAATTTTAGCATAGACTAGGTGGTCTATGGACCCCTGATTCTATGCCTCTAGCCAATGTAACATAAAAATCATTTATATTTCTTCACCTAAGAGCTTAATATTTTCGAATTGCTATTTCATGATAAAAAAAGACTTAGACTTCAAAATATCATTAAAACTAAGACTTTCTACATTTTATCCTTATTATGTGATCAATTGGGCTAAGAGTTGTTGTACCGATTGTATGAAGTCCAATTCGAATAAGCTTATTATTTTGGAGTACACATACATCCTAGGAAGGTTGGTTCCTATGTTTCTGACTTTTGGCTTCCTCTTCCTTCACATTGGATTAAATGTAACATACTTATGCTGATGGGACAGCTAAAGGTTGTCTTAGTGTATTTGGTTGTGGGATTATTTTTAGAGATCATCATGCTTCCATTGGGGATTATTTCTCTTCATAGCTTTGTGTTCATAATGCTTTATATGCTGAGATCATAGGTGTCATTGGATTAATTTTTGGATGAGTCTAACTCTCAACTTATTATTCAAACTCGGCCAAATACTAGTATTATTCCTTAGAATCTTCATTAATAGATGGTTGAATTGTTGTGTGAATAGTAATACTACGTGCATTCATTGTTTGCATATTTTTAGAAAAGGTAATCAATGCATGGATAAAGTCATTATGGCACTAGATCTCAAGGTTATACTTGGTGGGATAATGTTCCTAGTTTTAGTTGTCCTGAGTTTTCATGAGATTTTTTATTTACCCTTTCAAAAAGGTTTAGGGATTAATGGGTCAGGTTTGGTTCCCCCACTGCATTTATATTTTGTTCTTTCTTTTTATAATATTTTGAGGTGCTGCAAATGATTGATATTGTTCGTGGTGCCAACATAGTTGGGGTGGCAAACAACATAGAGATGCCTTAGCACTCTCATTTCTATTAAAGAAAATTGCTCTTATGGAAAATTTTCTATGAAACAAACGGACGATCCATTTTTCTATTACTTCAAAATAGTACAACTTGTGCTTCTTCGTGGACATAATAAAAACATTTTGTGAATTAAACCCTGATGCCGTTTCTTATTATTTTAAAATTCATTCTGCACATTATTGTGTAGGTGTCAAACAACCATGGCCCGACCAAAAAATTAGGTACACAAAATCAGAGCTCTAATAAATATAGCAATTCATGGAAGGAGAATCTCCATGGATATATACCTAGGCAAGAGAAACGTGACAAAAGCAGTAATGTTTCAGTAACTACCTGGAGAACGGATACTTGAATGTGCAATACGGCTGGAGTGATGTATCTGTCATCCACAAGGGAAGGAAAACGTTTGCTATGTACATCTGAAAAAGGTGAATGGGTAACCCGAGGCTTGATTGCACTAAAGGCATCTAGACGAAATCCAGCAAGCAAGGGAGAAACAGGAGACAGATACTGCTCCAGGACAAGATCATTGTCCATCAATCTTTCGGCCTCAATTGGAACCTAATAAAAGAAGAAGTTAATAGATATTTTTGAGACAGATAACTTCAAAAGCAAAATGACTATCACAAAAGGATTAAGCAAAATAGCGCAGATTTTACCTTGAATCTGTTTAGCTGTGGTGCTCTTTCCAACCACCCAGTCAGGGCCAACTGGTCAGAGCTTTGTTGTGGTTTAAGATCAACTTCCTTCCTAGCGGAGCTTCCAACCACTAAAATCCTCTTGGCATGAAGACAGGGTTCACTCTCAATAGATCCGCCAAATGAGGCACGTCGAGTTTCTTGTGCAAAAGGGTTCTCATCAACAGACAAGAGATTGAAGTCATTTCCAATATTCATAGAACTTGAACCAACTCGCTGAAGGCGTAAACTTATCCAAATTATGCGGCAGCGAACAGAATTCTTGAAGGGAAACTTCACATGTCTAGGCACTTTATGCTCTGTTCCTGATTTTTCAGGTCCATATAATTCTGAGGAAGAATTAATCATAGATTGCAGATCCCACTTTCCCATTAAAGATCTTTCTTCCTTGTGTATTTTGTTACTTGCCCAAATTTGCACCTGCGCCAACATATTCCTAGAGTTTAACTTTAAACTGAAGGAACAATAAAAGGAAATAAAGCACAGAGGAATGACATACGAATACTTACAATAGGAGCATCAGCCGCAGAGTAGCCACATGGGCTGACAATCAATATAACCCCACTAACATCAGAAATATTGCCCAGGACAATTCCAAATTCAACGGCAGAGGTACGAGATGGAGCTTTCCAATATGATAACCCCAAACCAGAATTTAAAGGCGCAAGCAATGACAAAAATGGAGCAGAATCTGCAGCTGCTTCAACCTGCAATTTCATGGATAATGGTTATCGCATATAGATTTGTTGCAAAAGCAGGATTACACTTGCATTTGAAAGACCAGAATCATATTGGCTCCCCAATAAGAGAAAAATCTATTATTTTCCCTGCATGGTGGCAACACAAAATTTAACCCCATAATGCTTCACTTAATATGCAATTAGTTGATTAAACCACTGAAAATGATTTAATATTTGTTAAAAAGCAGCCAATGTAATTAACGATATATGGTATTTGCTAGTTTTCTAAATCTTTTCTAGACAACAAGATTCTTTTTACTATATTTTTTGGATATACCACTTGAAAATCATTAATTCAGCTCCAGGATCTAGCAAAATGAGGCATCGTAATCATACGCAAGAATTCAGCTACAAAAACTCATATACACAATTCTGGCAATTGCATGGTTAAATTTTGAGATTATTTGAACAAAAACTTATATCTCAAGTTCTTCCATCAATTGTATCAAATGATTTCCTTCCTTTCACAACAACATATTCACTGATGAACAATCAAATATAAAAATCATTTAGATAATTGGTATTAATCTCATCCATGCATGATTTAACTCTTGATGAAAGTTTTATATCATTGATTAAACACATCTTTGGTAGATGCAGCTGTATGTCGCTCAATAATTCACATGGAAAAGTAAAACAACATGAAGCAGTGCCAAAAATAAAAAAATATTAAGTTAAAAAATATACCGGGTGTAGAAAGCTGCCAAAAGGAAATTCAGCAAGGGATTCATATCCATTCAGTAATGAACTTACTGCTTTTCCATTAGGCTTGTTATCATAGGCATGATTCTTTTCTAGAAGGTAATCCCAAGATAAACCAATAATTTGCTTCAAGGCATTGCATGCAGCCTTTTCCACACGTTCTGTTCTTCGTAAGCTAATCAGAACCCTCACATGGTCCAAAATCAATGCCTGAAGCACAATATCCTGGCAACATCGTTTGCAAATTATACCATCCCGAGCTAGTAAACGATTTACAGGTAAATCAACTAGGCAACTTTGGCTTGAAGCACCATTGTAATTCATGACCTCTCCTCTAGTGTTATATCCTACAAGCAAAAGTGCCCCCCTCCCTGCACAGCAAACTCTACATACCTTCCTTTCACATTGGGAACACAAGAATAAAGCTTCTGAAGCACCACTAGATGACATTGTGCTAGATGAATGACCTGCCTTTTTAATTTCGGCACGCACTTCACACTTGCCACCAGAACAGGTTTCCTCAAGACTGATAATGTTCCAGAAATCTATTGGATTATCATCAAGAGTCCCAAGACCAATAGCAGAAACAATTTTATCTTCAAGAGAAGTTTCACCAAGCAGAGCAAGATTGTTTGCAACTTTAGATAATTTTGCCATATAAGCTTCATCAAGAAGTGCATTGGGATTAATGGTTGCAGGATCCATTCCAACGGATAGCAAGGCTCTATCCCTTTCAGCAGCAGAAAGATTCAACTTAAGACGTTCAATTTCAAGTTTCATGGCTTCAATGAAGTTGATTTTTCTTTGCTACAAAACATTGCCAAAATACTTCAAGAATTAGATTCAAACGAAGATACCAAAAGAACAATTACTTCTTCCGTTTAAGATATATACATAATATAACTTTACATTCAGTGCCCCCCTAAGCCACCCCAACGGTGGTGAATGAAATTATTGAATCCATTTTAAGTGACTGATTAATCAATCACTATTAACCAGTTTTCCAACATCTCTTGGTTTGGCTTGGCTCATTAGGAATTTCACATTTTTTGCTAAAGAAATTGTATTAGGGAGAAATAGAGAAAGTATGACTCTGACTCATAATAGAAATATCCTCAAACAGATGAAATGAAATGCTGCCTAGACTCTCTCCCTACCCTATGAAAAATGAAACTCCCTTGAAATAGCTGAGTACTGGAGAGAAAAGCCATAAGCATAACCTATATCTCAGTGTATTCAATTTTTCTCTTTATAAAGTAACTACTTAAGAGAGAAAGACAAGGAGGGTTTCAGGCATTTTAGTCCCAAAGATTTTAAAAACCTTCCGTAAATCCCAAATTTGCAAAAATCGATTCTCTTTTGGGGCAATACAATCAAGAAAAATAAAGTGAAAAAGGACTATGACAAGGGACTAAATGTAAAGAAAAAAAAGAAAAAATAAACAATCTATGCAACCTTGAGGACTAATTTAAGGGACTTACTCAAATAAAACCTTGACTCACTATTCAATTCAACCAAATACACAATTTACTTTTCCACAATATCTAAATTAACCAATATAAGCTGCTACAAATTTTAAGGTACAGAATTCTCCAAAACTTTAATCCAAATAAAAGTGAGTGTACTATGATGCAAATACAAGAGTAAAAATTGGTAAATAAGATAACAATATCCCTTAGTGGAAACTGCAAGGAATCTGATAACAAATAACAATCATGAATGAAACTTAAATCCAAATATTATGTCATGAATCATCTTTGACAACAACAATAGTGTATGGAACATTCATCATGATGATAGAAAACAATGTTATCGGAAAATTTATGATGATTCATAGAAACATCAAGAAGTTTATAACATACCAGACCTGGCCCCGCAAGAGTTTTAAGGCACTTCAAATATTGTTCAGCACTACTATCTGAATGTCGGGCATCTTCTCCTGAGATTTTACCATCACTTTTGACACCATGATTTTCAACACTTAAGTCCAAGAAATCAAGTGGGTCACTTTCCTGGTAGACAACATTGGCAGTAACTGGTTGTGCAAGTGGGTGTGGAAGTGGGTCATCCCCAGACAGGAGGTCAAGCAAAAGGTCAGCAGAACTGCCTCCTTGCTCGGTCGGTGATACTTTTTCAATGGATGATGGGTTAAATGGACTTGTATCAGAATCAGATAAAAAGGGATTTATCTCTTCTTGAAACTTCTTGACATGCTCAACTAATCTTGTACCAGGGCCTTCATTGGTAAATACATCACTCCAAGGAAGAGAAACTCCAAGGATTTCAATCTATTGACAAACCACATCATATAGCAGCAATTAAAGATTTATGTAACCCGTAACCCAAATTTATATGCCTACCTTGAAAATAGAAGTAGACCAATAAAGAATTAACTCGGCAATTGAATTAATAGGCATGGGGAGAGCACATATGCAAGTAAAGCATTCAACCACTGATCTAGTAATAAGTAAAGGAACAATAAAAATCATGTTGCATTGCCTTTTGAGCACGTGTCTAGATGTACATTTTCAAATTTAATTTCAAGACCTTGACATTTTAAAAAATATTTCTGTTTCATCAAAATGAAAATTGGTTTAGAGAAAACAGGAAATAATGAAAATATGCCAGAATCAAATCCATTTAGACAAGGAATAAGTTTTCATCATTATTGACATGTAATCTAAATTAATACTGACAAACAACAATTAACTTAGCTAGGACACACTAGAATTAAAAGCACAGGATACTTTAGCACTCCCTATTTAAAAACGGGGCTGGCAGAAAGATTCAATAAACTTTAATGGACTTTCACTCAATACAGAGATCCCTCAAAATGGATCTACATCAAATTTACTAATGTTATACAGAGAATAGGAGAGAATGGGATTTTGAAAGTAAAATTGTTACATAAAGAATTTAAACCTATATTAATTGATTATCAACTCACCTATTCAGTTAAATTATGCATCGTATTACCAATATATAGGTTTTCAATCACAAGAAAAAGTAGTGCAGTCATGCAACCCACATAGAATATTAAATAAAAATGCCAAAGACTATTATAGTTTGTCAAGCCACGACTCATACCTCACCAAGTGTTAATGGTTTTCTTCCAGAAACAGTTGGATAAAAGGTTAGCGCAACTACACGAGTAAGGAAATCCCACTCTCCCTCAAGTTCCTCAAAATCATACAGTAAGGAGAATGGTAATGCATCTTGGGAATGAAGACGAGAATTTGCCCCAGTTATAGCCACATCTTCTGCACCAATTGCCCCAGGTAAGGGTATCACAAGGTTGGTCCCACTTGCACATTGTGGTATAGAAGCACCCTGCCAAATAGATGTCAGACAGGTTTAGATGTCAGAACTATATTTATAAAACTCCATAAAAGAAAGTAAGAAGTTGCTTGCCCCTATAGCTAGACAAACCATTGCTTACTAAAATTCAAATAATTTTATTTTATACCTGAGCAGATATAGATATTGCATTATGTAAACCATAAAGAATATACAGTCAAGATAATCATTAAAAATTGAAGATGCCTTTCAAGCTATTCCTTTTAGAAAGTTTTACATTGCACACAACAACACAAATAAGTGCAAGACTTCTTCCTATTCAAATAGCATGATTAAGACCAACTATTTTGTAGCATTATGCACACATGAACATTATGAGTTGTTAGACACAATGAGGACCAAATACAGACCTCCAAGACCAGTTTAAGCCCATCTAAATGGCGCCCTGTCCTTACATCAACTGTTGATGGATAAGTTGAATCATCTGCACCATGGGATATTGTGAGAAGGAGCTGACAAACATGGCAAGGTTCACCAAGATAAATAATGATTTCAACTACATCTGCAGGCTGTGGACAAATCTGTGAAAGGAAAAGGTATACATATTTTGGTAAGATGAGATACATAAAAACTTCAGGTATATATAATTGAAAAAATTCACACATGAAAAGTAGACAACATTTAGCATACCCAGACAAGGCCTTTTCTTTTGAAACTCAGAAGATTAGCTTCACCACCAGAAATAGGAAACAAGTTTGCAATTGGTTTGAGAACAAAACCAGCAGGTCGAGATGGTACCTAAATGATCAAATAATTAAGTTATCGATAATTGCTTGCCTGTTCCCACTGAAAACCACAGGTTTAAAAGTTTGAACATTAAAAAATTATACCATATTAACTGGCATTACAAGTCAACAGTTAAAAGTGGAATCCCTCAACCAGAAGCAGACATGAATACAGAAAATTTAGCGACAGAGAGATGCAAAAAGTGAAAGGAGATGTGATTCAGTGACTAACATGAAATTAATTATGAAACTGCAATTGCTAGGAACTTGATGCATGAAAAAGAAACAGAAAGGCATCACTCAGTTAACTTTGACAGTTGGCAAGTCACATACATGTAGAGGTTTAAGGGAAATTGATGGAAGATGCTTGAAAAGCCTCATTCCAAGAAACATTTCTAATTGCTTTTGACGAGAGCTATCCACAACTGCATTCTTATATCTTCTTTGCAGAGTGATTTTCACATTCTGTGCAGCTGAAAACTGTTTAAACTTTCCTGCTTCTTCACTGAATATGCTAAGTATTTGGCTATGCATTGCTTTGGAACCAGTGTAAAGAGTAGCATGAATATCCCCAGCAAGTAAGAAAAGGTCAGAAAGTTGAGATACAGGAGATAAAATTGTTGATCTCTTGAACTCCTCAAATGTCATATCAAATCTCTTCCATGGTTTATCGGGACATGGATGCATCCATGTGGTTGTTCTGGTATTATGATCAATATAATATGTTTTTCCTGTCACAGCATCAGATCGCTTCTCCCACCCAGGTGGCAGTGGAGCAGTATATCCACCATAATTATTTCTCATTGACTGATAACCAAAAGCCAAATCACTATCAAGTGATATCCCTAACCGTCTACATTGCTCAGTGAATACTTGGAGGCAGCCAAAAAAACTAGCAGCATTGGTCCTATCCAAAGAATCGGCACAGTTAAAACGTATGATCCCATTTTGATGTGTTCTTAAGCAGAATGCACCTTCAAAATCATCATTGTAGATAACTTCGCCTCTGCAATCATTTATTCGTTGTCGGGAAGGCAAATAATCCCCTTCAGATATACCTATGGATATAGTAGGTGCTTTGAGAAGTATCCATAACCCTTCAATTGTCATTTGTTCACCTTTTAATTTTGTACTAGCATGCCAGTCATAATTTATCAAATGGACCCGAGTGTATGGAAGCTTCCCAGATGATCTAATAAAGTTAATAGACTCCTCAAAATGTTGAACCAAAAGGGACTCTGACTTCCCTTCACCATTTCGAAGCAAGTTTATCAGTACAATGGGAACCAAAGCTTTCCTGTTCGGTTTCTCACCAGCACGTATATCTAGATTCCGAGCATCATATCTCTTACCCAGTCTTCCATAATACTCTACACTTCCTTTATAAGGATCACAATCTGAAACATAAATTTCAGCTTCTGCAGCTGTAATTTTCAGTTCTGCACCCCACCAGATAGGAATAGTGCCTCTTCGCCACACATATGTGTTGAAAGGTTCACTTTGACCAGATCGTTTGGGAACCCATACTAGTTGTTCACACTCCACTTCATTTCCTGCAAAATGGAACCTAATAAAAATTTGGCAAGTGGTAACACTAAGGCACACAAAATGATGATTATCAAGGGCAAAACAGAAAAGATGATGAATAAATGATGGGAACAGTACACACACCTTACACTAAAAAAAGAACGAGGGTGAAATAAGTGATTGTGAAACTTTCCCTATTTGGGAAATTTAACAAAGATATTAACGCATGTTACTGAAACCATAATTTACAAGATGATGTATCAAAATCATAATCAAACAGGTTTAAGTTAAAATGAATTATTATTTCCTTAAAGTCAGCCAGAAAGCTATTCTTATGGGTCAATAAATCAACTAATTATAATGGAAAAATGCTAGTTAAACAGGCAATGATATCTACATTCACCTGTACTGAAACATGAATTTAACCCCCTTGCCAAGTATCGAGTACCCGGGTGAAGCCTACTTCGACGAGCTATGAGAACCACAATACCTTCGAGTTGACCTGAGCTTCCAAAACTTCTACATTCTGCAAACCCCTACACATCAAGACCAAGTGAGACAAAAGAATGCACATGTGAATTTCACATCTTAATCGCTCTATACAGGTACTATCTTTGGTACAGCATTGCCATAAAATATAATCACTAATTGAGACAGAGCTTGCACAAGCATGGAAGTAGAAAAGAAAACTAATAATAGCCAACAAGAACAAACTAACAGCCAAAGGCACATCCATAGTTCATGATTATCATTCTCACAATACAAGGATGTGAATTAAAAAATTTAAACAAGTATACCACAATTATGCGTTCATAAAGAGACTATTTGTAAAATCTCGTCTACCCATGTTGCCAAACGCAACAAATGCGATCTTTCAGAAAGCAAACCACAAATTCAGTCATTATCATCCTTAGTTGTTAATGCAAAAAAATTCATCAACCTCCTAACAAACTCATCTTTATTGGCATCCAATTTGCACAAACAAAATCTTTCAGCTAGCAAGATAACACAGGTAACCAGGGTTCAAAAAACAGTCTGCAACTACAATTTTGATCACAACATTGAGATTTGTGGGGTCTATTAACTGAAACACAACGACAATCGCAGATTTGTTTGCAATTTCGTACAATATCTACGAACGCAACAATCACCAACCGTGACTACAATTCAAAACATTGAGTAACTTTAATTGTATTGAACTCCCGAATTCAGATTATCCTACTTTCACGAAATTACCAAGATTCAACAAGCAACTGATATCTCAAGAGCAAGTTACACTAGATTCACTCAATTGCACATTTGAAGTATCCAACTTTCACGTACATTCTTGCAATTCCCAGGGTTCAACAGCAATAGATATTCCAAAATTAAGTTATACTACATTCGCTCAAACGTAAACAGAAGAGATCACAGAACCTGCAGTAGCGTGACGCAATGCCGTGGCAAGCCAATATCAACAAACGGCGTAGAAAACCACGCGTTCCAAACAAACTCCTCATCAGGTTGACTCATCGGGAAGCGGCTTGGGAAAGGGCGCGTAACATCCCTCGTCTCGCAGAAGTAATGCTTCCCGTCAATATCAAGCTCCGTCAACTCTTGCACGTTCTTGGCCTCTCCCTTCCCCAGCGACACCGCATTGTGCAGCGGAATCCTGATCCAGAGGCTCTCCGCCACCGTGTACACGCAACCGCCACCCGGCATATTGGGAACGCTGGCGGTCAACCTCGTCGCGACGAGGAGCATCGCCACGTTCCCGAACGCGGCGTATCCTAATATCGCCCTTGCGGGAGTCCTGCTCTTGCAAGCAAATCGCGATCCATTGGTGACGAAATCCAAGGCCTCACCCTGCGACTTGAACAGATCGAACCCTGGCCTGGCAAAGTAGAGAAGCGCCCCGGTGGTTGGATCGACGTAGATTGCCTGAGTGTCCGTTCTGGTGCTGAGGCTCACAATGATGTAGACTTCGTCGGAGTCCAGCGTCACCACGATAACCGACGTGTCCCTCAAAGCACCTGAAAATTAACGAACGCGAATTCGTTGGGAAATGAAAATTGATCGAACGTTACTGTAACGGGTGGATCCAGTTTAGCTTACCCGGTGATTCCATGGGTTAGGAATTGAATCGAAGGCGCGCCACCGCTCATATACGGAATCGCTTCGACGGAATCAAGTTCACGACCACCGAAATGAGTATTGCCTCGCTTCGGGCGAGCTAATTTATTTTACGATTAATGGATTGGAAACAAAAGAAATTGTTTGTTTTTTTCAGGTATCTCAGTAGAATGTTTATGTAGTGAAATATTTTCCTTTTCTAGAATTTAATTCAGTGTGTAACAGCCTAAATTGTGTATCTTGTTGTTCAGATTTAATTTGTTATTCTATTTTTTTAAAAAGTAGTTATTTCTTTATTGTTTTGTATTTTGTTTGATTATTTTTATGCGAGTTCGAAGTTATCATGCTTGGTAATTTTAACACCATCACAGTTAAAAGTATCAAAAAAAATCTCATGTAAAAAAATTTAGCACGCATAATTAAGTAATTAATATTGCAATAATTTAAAATTAAGGTCTATTTTTGCGAACTTCTAAATTTTGTTTTACTTTTTCTTATATAATAATTATGTGAAAGTTAAAGTTGATCAAGTGTTACTTTGTATCAACTCATTTCAATCAAAAACCTTGTACATTTTGTAATAAATGTATCATTAAACAAAATAATTAAGTTTAAGCAATGATAAAGTTATCCTCAAAACTAATTTTTCTATTTTGAAAAGTGAAACACATAAATTTTTGGTAAGTAAGATAAAAATTATGGTAATGCCTTCACCAAAAAATCAATTTTATTAACTGATAAATTGATGGTAATTCAAAAAATCCTTCAACAACAAAATTATTGATTTAGTAAATATTGTGATTTGATTTTATATTTTTTTTTCTTTTTTTTCGTTTTTTTTCGGCGTTATGGTCATGGTTGTTTATGTTTAGTTTTAGATCAACTGATGATTCTCTGTGTGAGGGGTTTACAAGTATTATGAAAGGAGAATTTGAGATGTCAATGAAAAATTATTGACATCCTTTCTAAGATTTCAAATTAAACAGATGGAAGATGGTACTTTCATCTCACAAACTATGTATTGTAGAAAGATACTTAAAAAATTTGGAATGGACACAGCAAAGGAGGAAAATCGCCTATGGCTACCTCTTGTTATTTGGGCAAAGATGAATCAGGTCTTGAAGTTAATCAAACCATGTTTAGAGGTATGATTGGTTCTCTTCTATATCTTAATGCTAGTAGGCCTGATATAATGCAGAGTGTATGTGTCTCCTTTAGATACCAAGCATGTCCTAAGGAGTCACGTCTTGTAGCAATTAAGTGCATTTTAAAATATCTTAAGGGAGCTACTTCTTTTAGTTTATGGTATCCTTATGATGTGTCTCTTTACCTAATAGGATATTCCGATGTTGATTATGGGGGTTGTAAGATAGATAGAAAACGTACTAGTGCACTTTTCATTTTCTTGGATATTCTTTAGTCTCATGGCACTCTAAGAAGCATGCTTGTGTGGCTTTGTCCATTATTGAGGCTGAATACATTACTATTGACAATTGTTGTGCCCGAATCCTCTAGAGGAAATAGAAACTTGAAAATTGTGATATCTTTCTTAATCACATTCCACTGAAATGTCACAACACAAGTGCTATTAACCTGACCAAAAACGCCATAATGCATTATAGAACAAAAAATATTGAGATTAGACATCACTTCCTTAGGGATCATATCCAAAAAGGTGATTATGTCATAGAGTATATAGACATTATGCATCAATTAGCTGAAATTTTCACCAAAGCTTTATCTAAGGAAATACTTTATGAGC
The DNA here is from genome assembly GCF_029865625.1 of Vigna umbellata. NCBI lineage: Eukaryota > Viridiplantae > Streptophyta > Magnoliopsida > Fabales > Fabaceae > Vigna > Vigna umbellata. Next base: position 81,758,084 of record NC_142165.1, on the reverse strand, counting down.
TTAGGAGGGACTTAGGAGTTTTAGATATATCTTAGTCGCCCAAAAATTTCCCAAACTTGTTTTCTAAAATTAACGTGCAATAATCTATTATCCAAGTTTGATAATCGATTATCTTAAGCTATTGTTGTTTTTAAGTGTCTCAACAATAATCAATTATCTTAAGTTGATAATCGATTACCTTAAGCTTCTTTAAAAATCACTTTTTCATTCACAAATAATCGATTATCACGACTAATAATTGATTATGTAAAGTAGTCATGCAACACATGTCCTTATATTTGCGGCAATAATCGATTATCCAAGATGGATAATCGATTATCCTTCAATTCTGAAGCACACTTAAGATATGATAATCGATCATAATAAATAATAATCGATTGTCACGCATTATTGTATAACGTCCACTTCAAAATTAGCCATTACAACAGCTATAAACGATTGCTTTCCCCTTAAAGAAGTCATTAGGCTTCATGGTGGGTATATATATATATATATATATATATATATAATCGATTATTTAACACTATAATCTATATGAGCTATCTTGATCCCCTACATTCCTTTCTCTTGTTCCTAAAACTTCGCATTTCTATGCTTCCCCTAAATGGTTGAACCATCTAGACGCAAGATACCTACTAGGTGAAGAAGTCGTATACATCCTCCTGCAATGGCTCTAAGACCCGCAATCCTTGAAGGACAGGTCTTTGATTTAGAGAAACACGAAAAATTCATTAATTTCTAGAAAGAGCGCAATGGTGGCTCCAAAATTCATCAATATCAATTGGTTTACCAATAATGGCTTCATATTCCCCAAAATTCTAGACAATATAGGCATGCAACTCGTTATGGAGCACAAGGATGCCTTATACCCATATTTAGTTCAAGTATTATATTATACTTCAAATTCAGAGATGAAGTTGCTTACGCAAAGGTGAAAGGAGTAGATATCATTCTTGACAATGATATCTGGACCAATGTTCCTCACCTTCCTGTACGAGATGACACGATCAAGGTACATCTTAGAGTTGAAGGATTCAACCGCATCCTTGCTTATCGATCCTTCGTAACCTTCTACCCATATTTAGTTCGGGTATTCTATTATGACTTCAAATTGAGAGATGAAGTTGCTTACACAAAGGTGAAAGGAGTAGATATCATTCTTAACAATGATATATGGACCATTGTTCCTCACCTTTCTCTACGAGACAACACGTACATCTTAGAGTTGAAGGATTCAACCGCATTCTTGCTTATCGATCCTTCGTAAGGAACCCGCAACAACGCATCAAGTGAAAACAACTATTGGTTAGTGGACTCAAGATGGATGAACGCCTCATCCATTATCTCGTTGTTTGGATTCTTGCTCGTTGTACCACTAACCATGTTCAATGTTCTGACAAGATTTTCTCTTTATATATTGGCTGCTAAACAAAATCATTATTGTTTGGCCCAACCTCATACTTGACAATATGCTTAAAGCTAAGAGGTATCCTGCCTATAGCCTTCCATACACCTTGCTCATCTCTCGCATATGTGAGTACAAAGTGTCAGAAATAAATCAAGTATAGCACCGTTTACGGAAAAACTCAAAACTGAAAAGCTGCTGACAAATCACGTTATGTAGCTTTCTTTGTGCTTAAGAAACATTTACTATTATTATATTGTAATTGTAACCTATAAAATAGGCAACTCTAATGTACGGAAATGCACAAGTTTGTCAAGTGAATGAAATATCCTGAGAGAGTTTAAGTTCTCTTCCTCTGTTTCTTTACTTTGAGTGAGTGTCTTTAGAAAATATTAATCCCACTGATATCACAAAGGGGCGAGTATTGAAGGAAAAAACGTCTCACAAACCTTGGCCACTCGTGAGATTGGCAACCAACCTTAAGAAAAATTAGCTTCATTCCACAAGAAATACCTTCATACATAAAGGTGATGTGGCTGCTGGAAGATGATGATATGATGGACGCTGCCAACATTGTTGGACCTTCAAGGGCTCATCAAGGCTCCTTCTCCTCCTCCATGGAAGAAAACATTGCAAACATAAATGGGAGGATGGAAGAGATGTTTACAGTCCAAGCAGCTAGACATGCAGAAGTCTGCGACAAACTTAGCAAACATTGATGTAGCTCATTCTACCCATATTTTGTACGGTTTATAACCTTCGCTTTACTATAATTACTTACTTAGTGTATATTAACCTTATTTTGTGACTTCTACTTTTACAAACAAATGATAAGATCTAAAATAAATAATTATTTTTAAATGTTGTTTGTATTTCTCGAATCCATTTTGAACGGGATGACTAAAAGATTTATATAGATTTGTCTATCACAGTCTCAATAATATATATTTACCTTATTATCTTTGCTGAGGCTTTATGGTACTATATTCTTTCAATTGTTAACTCTTAATAATACATTATTTCATCTTATAATTTTATCCTTTACTAAATACAAAGTGACTTATTTATTTAACAAAAAATAATTTGTCTTTATTTCAAAAGGATTGAATAACTTTTCAAAAATAATAGTTACATATTTTATTAATTATATAATGTTTAAATTGTATTATTTTTCTATTTTTAATTAAATATTAATAAAAAAATAATATTGTGTATAATTTTTAATATAATAAATAATTGAATAATTTTATTTATTTTAAAATAAGTAAATAAATTTTTAAATAATGATCACATAATTTTTTAATACTATTTTTATATATTTATATATGTATTTTTTAAATTGTATTTTTTTTAATATTTTAATTGATTATCCATAAAATGTATAAAATCATAAAATTATATATACTCTAATATATTAAAAAATGTAAGTACATATGTGAGAAATGTTTTCGCTAGTGTTAATATACAAATTCGATCAATTCTTTTAAAACACATTAACAATAATATATATATATATATATATATATATATATATATATATATAAAGTAAGAATTAATTTTATATTTAGAAATATAAAATTGGAGATAAAGTTTAATAAAATATATTAAAAATAAGGGTAAAATTTTATTAATATTTTCGTAAGCTTTCAAGTTTAGTTTATTAATATTTTAGTGAGATTCTATTTTTAAGTTACTAAATATGTTATTTTATATATTTAATTAAAAATAATAATTTATTATATTTAATATTTAATTCAGTATATTAGATATTTAAATAGAAATTAAGTAGCTAAAAAGTAAAGATGTTCATTATAAAAATTAATATACCAAACTTTAACATATATAGTTTTAAAAAAATTAATTAAAAAATATATAATATATTGAAAATAAACTAAATTTTACTTTTAGAATATATTTAAAATTAAATGTAAAGTTTCTTAAATAGTATAAGTTTATATAAAGTATAAAAAAAATGAAAAGAGAAAAATCAAAGAAGAAGAGACTGTGAAATTGAGTAAAAAGAGATAGAGAATTAAGTAAATTAGAGAAGACTTTTAACATGTAAAGTAATTTAGTATTGTTTTATTATTTATTATATAATTTTATATGTTCTGATTATGACTTTTATTCATTTTTAGCATGTTTAATTTTATAAGATTTCATATATTGAAAATATAACATTTTTATCTGATACAGCATTGAGATAAATAATAATTGAATACAAATTATTGATAGGTCATAATTTTTATATGAAAAAAGTTTTTAACTTTATTGAATTAGTGTTTAATGATTTTGAGGAAGGAAAGATATTTCGTTATTATCTATACAAATGTAACAATAAATTAAACCCATAAATTGATTTTCAAAACCTAAATAGATTTATCCTTTCTTCAAGTTTTTTGAAAGAATTTTTTATTATGAAATTGATTTAAAGACCTTTGATAAAAACTAATAAAAGGAGGAAATATTACAAAAGACATTTATATTAGTTTAGATCACCTCTGATTTAATCTCAACTATTCACCCTTAAATAACTGAAATCTACTATTGTTATATGTTAATACAAGCATTCACCACAACTCAACTATTCAACCTGGAATAACTGGAATTCATTATTGTTATGTTTATACAAGCATTTACCACAAGCAAAATATACACAAGACAACAAACAACAGAAAATCAACTCTTGAACATGTATTCTGTAGGGTCCAATACATCTAGGCCAAGATGGGTCTGATACATCTTGTCTAGGATGACTTGGTAAGTTTGGGATATAAGGCTGGATACATCTTGGTCATATATTGACTATCCTGATCAAGCCTAGTATGCAAGGTAGAAATCTAATACAGGAGACCAAATATATGAGACGAGAGTATCTAAAATAGGGACTTGCTAGCTTAAGGTAGTAATTTGTCTCTTTAAAGTTATGATAGTTACAACAAAGTATTCATTACTATTTATAAAGGATTTTAAATGTCTCTAGAGGTGAATTAATGAGGGCTAAATATATAAAGGTGACTCAGTTTCAAGTAAAGGGTATCTTAATCTTGTTATCATCACTAAAGTTACCATATAAGTGTCGAAGTAACTTAAGTGTCAAAGTACTTCCAGGTACCTGCTCTCCCGTGGTTCATTATATTAGACTTGGTGATGACATCCCAATCTTGAAAAAAGAGTACATCTCGACAAGTAGTAGAAGAATAATATCATACCTTGTAGGACAAATTAGTTCCATACAAGAACATAATACAACCAAGAAGATATGTTTTATCCTTGAATAACACCAAGAGTAAACTTCACTAAATCAACTTTTTGAACACTTGAGAGGATATACATTGGAAACATTCTAAGAACTCAGAAAAGGAAATATGTTGAAATTAATCACAATATCAACATCTTAACAAAACCTTTGACAATTTTTTACAATCTTGAAAACACTCTTTTAACCATGGAAAATAACTTTGAAAGATTTCAAATGAATGTTGTGAAATTGTTTTTCAAAAGTATATTAGATGTACGAAAGAGTGAATAAAAAAATTATTTATAAATTTTTAAAAATTCTAATTAAAAAATAATTCAAATCCATTTAATTGATTATCTTAAGTTGTTAATTAATTATTCTCAATAAAATTTGAAAAATAGTTAAAATGTTTTCTATTTTAGTCCATTGTTACATGATTTAATTGATTATTTTAGTTTTTAATCTATTTTAGAAAACAAAGTTAATTGTTATTTTATAAGACTAATTTAAAACACATTATCCTACCATCTATGTTAATGAATTAAAAAGCAAATAATTGTTAATCAAGAATAATTTAATCGATTACTTAAAGTCTTAATCTTACACAATCATAATGTAAGAACCTAGAAATTTGAGTATTAGAGTTGATAGGTGTTTTAAAATAATGAGACCGAGTATTTTAGTTTTAAAATAATTCAATAATATATATAGAATTTCTTAAACTCGTCTCATTACTTAAAACACAAACCATCTCTTTAAAAAAAACTCTTCTCTTGAGTTCTCTACCTTCTCTCTACCTTTTCTAACTCTTAAGTAATCTCTTTGACGATCAGGAAGTGTCCAAAGAACCACAACAACGAGGTCTACGTTTCTACCCGATCAATTTCTTTTATAGAGCAAGTAAGTTTATGCTCCTTTTTCCTTTCACTGTTTTGTTCTTAAAATCTCTAGTTTAAGGGTGATGTATGTGTTGCTCACCTCTCTTTTCTTGTTTATTGATGGTCAATGGTCCTAAGGACTCACTTTGATTTCAATTTCACGATTTGCAGGCGTTTCTAGGATTCCTTGAGTTGGAAGCAAGGACTTCGGCGTTTATAGAGCTCAGTAGCTTCAGTGTAAGGTAAGGGAAGCTAATGTTTATCTTTAAATTGGATTATAATGTGTGAAATTGTGACTGATGGTATGTATGTTATTGTATACGATTGACTATGTCTAAAATGCTCGTTTGGGTGTGAATTGTGTTTGATTAAGGATAATGAATGGTATGATGCTTTATTCTTTGTGTGAATTATGTGTGAACTTGTAGTAACCTTGTGAATGCAGTTGGTATTGGTGTTAAATTTGGTTGAAATGTTAAGAGGAAAGGAGTAAGTAGAATTATAGGTCAATTTTGGTCTAAAATGGATGTTTCAAAGGTGATTTTTTGAAATACTAGTCTAAGTAAGAAGTTATTGTTTAGGACAGTTAATTTGGTCATTTGTAACTTGTTTGGGATGAGAATTAACTTATATGTGTTTTAGAATGGAGTGGTAGTCAATTTTGCGTGTTTACAAAGTTGTTTAAGTGTTTTTTAGGGGTTTGGAGTGAATTTTAAAATCAAGAGGGCTGAGGCAAAATGGAGTGTTTAAGGTCTGTTTTTAAGTCATTTGTGACTTGGTCAAACCCCTAAATAGTTGATTTATGTGTTAAAAGTGGTAGATTTGAGTTATGGTCCATATGTTGAGGTTTAGTTGGTTTAAGTTAGAATTTCCTTACAAAATGAGTATAGAATTGGTTATAGTTGAATCATATACGCTTAGATAGGTCAGTTGTAGCTTAGATTATTAAATGGAAGTGTTGAAATTGGAAGAAGTACCTAAGAGAGGTCAAGTGAGGTTGGGAGGGTGCTTTTGGGGAAGTTTTGAAGTTCTATAAATTATGCAGAGTCGTTAGACGAACAAATGACTCGTTAGGCGAATAGGAAAGTGTTTTTCCATAAAAAAGTTTAGGTTGAATGAGTGTATACTCACTGGTGACTCATTGGGCGAGTAGTTGGGAATGAAATCAGTGAGTTGTAGTGGTTGAGCAAGATAGTTTGCTTAGCCTGCAAAACTCACTGCTTCTTGGCTCGAAGGGCGAGTTAGGGAGTCCTTAGGTGAGTTGTTAGAGGGTTTTGGCAGTGCGTTGCAAGGGCTAGGCAAGCCAGCTCGCTAAGTTGGAGAAGTTCCTTGGAGAGGCTCTCGTTAGGCGAGTAAACCTGCTCGCTGGGTAAGTAGGCTTAAGTTTTCTTGCTTGTTTTGCTTTCTATTTTCTACTGTCTTTGGATATAATTGGTGTGATGCTCTATTATATATTCAGTGATATGGTTTGAACATATGAGGGTTACAAGCATGGTTTATCAAGAGTTTCTAAGGTGGAATTCTTATGGTCATCTATTCTCAAATAGAGAGGTGAGACATGTAGCTGAAGTAGCAATGGGTCCTAGTCTAGAGGTTTTACCTGACCTTAACGGACTAACCATCTGTGGTAGCTTGGGGTGGGCTAGTTGTTTCACCAGCATAAACCACCATAGTTCTACAATAACACATGTATCTAGATGGTCTAAGTCAATAGGTATAATTTGATTGAGGTGTGATGTGGTTTCAAGATAAATAATGTGATATGTTTATTTGTGAAGATTATGTTTAATTCTTTGAAATTAGCTTACCCTTGTTGTGTTATTTTGTTTGTTGTGTGTTTTGGTTTTGGTCACTTGATTGGTGAAAGCGGTAGAAGATGAGGTATTTTTGGAACATCCTGGACGATGATGACCCTGATGCATTGTTCTTAGTTGTAGCTATTTTCCTTTTAAATATTTTTTTTTAGTTTGATAGTTTTGAAGGACTATTTGTAAATAGTTTTGGTACAGTGATTTTGAAAATGAAGTTTTATTTATACTTACGTGTGAATAACTATAATGATACTTTATATTTTCTTTATTTATCAATTCTTTTATCATATTGGATTTGTGAGACTTCCTTAATAGTATTTTTAAACTATTTTAATGGAATGTACACATAAAACCTTTTTCATATATTTTTAACCTTTTAAAAATTTGTTGATTAATTTTAATTTTGTTTGTGTCTGAAACTCTATTGAATATGTTGGCTGTAATAATTTCAAACACATACATCCGAAGTTATAATACTAAAAATTCACATGTCTCATTAATCCTCAATTTATGTTTACTATCAATAAAAATATATTTATATTTTTTCTTTTTTGTATACTTTTATTTGGAACACATGTCCCACCAATCACATGTAAATGAAATAACATTATGAATAATTGCTTTTATATATTATAATTGTATGGTGAAAAAAATATAAATAACAACATATGAATGAAAAAAAATCATACAATTAAATCTAAACTAAAAAATATTTAATATTTTTTGTCACTAATATTTTTAAATTTTTGTAGTACTAATATGTTAGAAAAATTAATCACTTATGATTTTTTTTTGTTCTTAAAGAACATAAACTTTTGCCATAAAAAGTTCAGAAAATCCAAATTATGAAATTGGCAGGGGCGATATTCCACTATTGTCCCACTAGCAAAACGCCCCATTGCTAACAACAATCATTGATATTTCAATATTAAAATTTTAAAATTTCAATGTTTAAGTTTATTTCATAAAATACTATAATGGCTACTCTGTAAATCATCTTTATATTTAGTATATGATACATTATTATACAGATTTGTCTAAATCATGAAGACTATATTGCTATACTCCTATAATATTGTTGTTCCCTTTATTATTCATTAAAACGAATCAAAATTATTAATGACGTTTCTAAGTAGTAGTATTAATTAAGCAACAAAAATGTCTGGTTTCGCTTTCTTGTTCTGTGATAGATTCTGTCTTTTAGTTGGGGAAAAAGGAAATACTTTTGTCTTGTATATATAGAAAAAAACGATTGTTTTACTTCCACACATATTTTTGTTTCCATACATTTGTTTCCTGGTCCCCATTCATTTGATTTATTTGGGTGAACCTGGACACTTTCATTGATTTGATTTTTTTTTTTGGGGTGCTTTTTAACTTTTCTTATGCAATTTCTTGATTTGTTTATAATTTAAGTAGTCGGATTCTCTGTATTGCATGTGATTTTTTTCTTCTAAATATGCGATATTAGTATTTTTAAAGCTCAGATATATTACTTGGATTTTTTAATTTTATTTTTTGCTGAAATTTGACATTAATAACTCACTCGCATAAAAAAAATATAGTTAATCATTGAAAGAAAACTTAATAAGAAAATAGTATATAAAAACACTTAAAATTGTGTATTCAATTTTTCAATTTAAAAATTGCATGTATATGTGAATGCGTAAAATTTTGACTTAATATTTATAAAATATGTTATCTTATTTATAGTAAAAAGACACTTTTACACAAGGCTGAAAATTAAAGAAAACTAAAAGGATAAGTGAACTTTACTAATAGTATGTAATATTTATTGTGAAGTCATATGTTATATATGAAAAGATAAAAGTCCCATATTAACTGGCTCACTCTTCAACATTTATATATTGATATGTTTTATACTTTCAAGATGAACTGCGAATCGTATACGTAGACATTTATGTGATTGAGCTTCATTTAAGTTTTCTAAGTAGAGTTTGAAATTTATTTAATTTTTATATTTTTAATATATTTTCTTATTTTATTTTCTAAATATATAATTATTTTGTTATTTTGAGTTTTTGTTATACTAAGCTTAAATTTGTTCACATAATGTTATTAGGATTAATCACCCTATCCTATCCAATATATTATTCATTTCGGAATTCAAAATTTTGTTACAATTTTATCTTTAGAAAATGGTTTGAGAAGGTTAATAGATGAATGTATATTTAAATTGTCTTTGGTCATGACTTTTAAGTGATATGAGACTATTAAAGATATAAAAAAATTCTTTCATTGAGATATAAGGGGAATGATGTTTCATCTTTGAAGTCACTTTTCTATTTTTATAGACGACATTAATGTTTTAATCTCAATTCCATTAAGATAATATTATTAGAATCAAACATCGCATATTCACTTTGAAAGTTGAAACTCTACCATGATTTTTTTTTCTTAAAAGGTGTATTACATGTTGAGGTTCAATTGTTTTTGAACTTGGCTTTGTGATGTATTTTTGCATATTAGAACAAACCTCCATCAAAGTTTAAGGAGAATGAGGTCTTGATAATTTTAAGACAATTCTAGTTTCAAGTAAGAAAAATTTCTTATAAAGCTTGCATCTCAAAAGAATCTTTGCTTTAAGTGACATGCTACATGTTTCCTCACTTAGAGTTAATTTAGTATGTGTAGCATCCTTGTGAAAATTGGGGTTAAAGTGTCATTTTAGTTTAATAAGATTGTTATGAAAAAAATAGTATGTTTGTGGAAAAGAAATATTGTGATCAAGTCCTATTTTTTTATTACTTTTTGAAGTTATTGATTAATGTGAATTCAAATTTTTTGCTTATATTATTAACTTTTATTGGTATGTTGCATGTTATTTTAGAAAACGTGAATATCACAAATAAATTGAAAAATGTGATATTTGTGAAACTAAACTCTAGTTTAATTCATATGATTTTGTTAACTTGAAACATAACATATATTGAAGTGATTAATTCATTTTGTAACCTTTGTATATGATTATTTTAAGTATGCTAAAGAGTACTTAAGTGTTTGACATATTTTTAACTTACAAAACAAAAGTAAAAAATCAATTAAATAGAAAAATTAATGATTTAGATTGGAAAATGATGATGAACTAATGACTATTGTGTGAAAGAACACATTATTAATGAAGTAATAATCCATACCATATTCATTTGAGTAAAACATAGTAACTTGACACTCTTATGGTAAGTATTATGCTTATTATTTCTATTGTTTCTTATGATTTTTATAAAGAAGCACTTTTCTTACAACATGTCTTTTTTACAAAAAATAGGACACCACTTATGAAAATTTACACAACACCCTATGATATGTGAAAAATTACCAAATTAAATACCTAAAAGTATGGGTTGCTTAACTAAAGTAATGTTAATTGATCTTAAGAAAAGATTACACATTCTAAAACTTTTGATTTGGTTACATGTTTTCAGGGTATGTAAAATATAATATTGTCTATAAGTTTATTGTTCTTAAAAATGATGTAATTGAGGATAATATAATAATAAATACGATGAATATAATTTTATTCTCACTTAGCACCTTTAATCTTAGGTTATTGGAATGTATTTATGTTTAAACTCATTATTTTAATTGAAATTGACCTAATTGGATTTATTTGGATTTTAATCAAATTGTTGTTTAATTCCATATTTTAAGTTTATTGATCTATTTGTTTTGTTGATATATAGAGATATAGGCTGATGATTTTGGTCATTGTAATAAATTTGGAAAGAATAATGAATATAATAGTGAGTATAAATGTCAGAGCATCTTTACTTATTAAATACATGTGTATTTATTTCTTTTATGTCTTTATGTAATTTAAATAAACTTATCAATTTGTTGATATATAGGATTAACATAATGAATATTAAAATATATAATAAACTGACAGTAATGAATATTTATTTAACTATAGAACTTAACACATTTAGGTCAGATATACACATAGTCATAAAATATAAATATTTTTATCAAATACATTTAAAAATCACTAAAATGTTATTTTCGTTTATTTCTTAAAAGTCAAAATATTGCCATTTTTATAGAAAATATCAATAATTTTCGTGATCTCTATTACGTCATCAACCCCGCGTCTATCCAATATGTCAAGACTTTGGAACAAGTCAACAGGTATATAATTTCAGGGTATTTATTTTTCCGTATAATGTTAATTTAGGTTTTAATTTGATAATTTATTCTTTGATTCCTTAATTTAAAAGAATGTTCTGAAGTGTTGTTCTACGCAGAGAATATCTTACCTCTAATTAAATCACTTCTGTAGGAATTAGCTTTTAGAAAATTTATAAATCATATTTATTTATCATAAAATATATGTTTATTTCAAACAATGTTCCATTTTTTTTAAAACGTTTAGTAACTTTACATTTAATCCCCACTTAAATAATTACTATTATGACGGGAAGCTTTTTTTTAATTAATTTTTGTCAAAATAAAACAAAATCACAATTTCCATGTCGCTTTTTTAATGAATGGTTTAAAATTTTCTGTGCGAAAAGTCTACTAAGTTTTTCTATTTTCTCCTAGCTTTTTCAATAATATTGAATTCTTAAGCCATTTTTAATACAATTTTGTTTGTCTTCTAACATGACAAAAATGTTGGACTTTTTTTTAATTAAAAAACTAACAAAAATGTTGGACTTTTTCTTTTAATTAAAAAACAACATTAAAATGAAAAGGTAAAGATGTACCAACAATAATTATTAGAATTTTCAAAAACACTTGAAAATTATATTTGTAGGTTTCTTCATCTTTTTATTATGTTAAAAACTATATAAGTAATTATCTGTGATTAGAAAATAATATAACAATTTAATATTATGCGAGCATGATCACTACATTTTAATTTTTAAATATAAATAAAATTTTACTTCTGCAAAATATTTAAAATGTTGATTTTCTACGGGGTAAAAATTTATATCCTTTTACTGTTTACATTTATCAAAAGTGATTTCAGTTATTAAAAAAATGAAACACATTTTATTTGGTATAATTGGTTTGAAAAACTTGAGTGATTGATAATGATTAACAGAGTTTTTCTCCTGACTATATGATTTTTCAGCTATTAAATATTTGTATTAGACTGATGTAATTCTTATTAGCCAGTAAAGTAATAATTAAAATCATATGCAGTGTGACAGTGAAGAACAATGGTGATATAATTACCACAGTAGTTGCGTTAAACGTTGATTTGTCTGATTTATTATATTTGCAAACTTATCATTGGCTCTTCTGCCAAGCCAACGGACCCTGCAATTGCGACCCATCTTCCAATGCCCATTCGTGGGAGCAACTACAAAAGGATACTGTGAAGTGAGTCCGAGCGATTCTGCAGTAACTTGCCATTTTCGTTCGGCAAATCAGTTTCGACTGCGCTCATCAAACGTCGTCGTTCTCCACTTCCTAACCTTCTTTTCGTTGTGACATTTCCCCAATCAACAACAATGGCTTCTGCTTCCTTCGTCAACTCGTTCACCTGTTCTTCGCGTGCTCCCACTCTCCACCCTTTCACCACCGTCTCCACCGCCACGTCACTCAGGCCCGGCAACGGCCGCTCTTCGAGACCACTCGTCACGAGGATCTCGTCGCCTTCCCCCGTTGTCTGCAAAGCTGTCTCCGTTAAGCCCCAAACTGAAATTGAGGGTCTCAACATTGCTGAAGACGTTACGCAGGTCAGTTTAACTGAATTTTCAAGCCTCTGAATGTGTTGCTGGAAATTTCTTCACCTTTTTTTCATTTTCTTTGGGATACACTTGCTTAGATGAGTTGCTTAGATGCTTTTACCGTTGTTCTTAATTAAAATTGGAGGTCTATTTTATCTCTCGTAGGGTCTGTTTGGAGGGTTGGCATTTTTGGAAGAGAAAAAAAAGAAGTAAATATTAAATTAGCTTTTGCATGAGCTAAATCACATGCTCCATGAGATGAAAACCAGATTTTTTATGAAGCTATCAGTCAATAACTTTAACAAATTAGCTGAGGTATGAACTAATTTTTTATCTTGGAGAAAATGATTTCATTTTTTTTTCTTTCCCCCCCTCTTACAAGTGCCTACGAAGAAGTTTCTCTAAACAGGCACATAATCTATACAACATAGCTTACCGAGGAGAAACTTTTATTCTATTAACGAACTTTTGTCGTTTGATTTCTGTGTGTGAAATCAACTTCAAGGATAAATCTTAATTTGTTTGGTTCTTTTTTCTGTTGACGTGGCACAGCTCATAGGGAAAACGCCAATGGTTTACCTCAACAATATTGTGAAGGGTTCTGTGGCCAATATTGCTGCAAAGCTTGAGATTATGGAGCCGTGTTGTAGTGTCAAAGACAGGTGAGAACTTGAATTTGATTAGTTGCTTGTTAAACATGTGAGATCTCTAATCGTGTTTGTAGTCTCAGTGAAAATGATTTTGTGAATATCTCTTGACGGCATGAAATAAAGCAGAAATTATTTGGCATTTTTAGTGACCAAGGAATGTTAATAAGATGATTTTTTGGCGTACTCTTTAAAATGTGAGAATTGTATTTATTATTTGGAAGTTAAACCAATTATAAAGAGTGTGTTGCTGAAAATGAAAATAGAATATGAAAACAGAAAATTTTTCTTAAACCAAACAAATCCAGAATGTTTCAAGTGACAAAATTAGCTGGTTTTGATTTTGTTATTGATTACTTTGCTGGATTTTATTCTTTTTGTTGCTATTGATTTAAAGCTTTCAATAAGTATTGGATATCATTAAGTATCTTAAACCAAACAAGTCCATGTTTCAAGTGACAAAATTATCTGGTTTAATTTTGTTATTGATTTCTGTGCTGATTTTATATTAATTTTGTTGTTATTTGTTGACGTGGATAGCCTTATGTATTGGATTTCAATATGGATGTACATTTAACTCCTTTTATGGTTCTAGTAAAAGACACTTGATTATGTATCTACTATTTGATGATAATTTCAGTTATCGTTAGGTATAAACTCAAAATTCAAGAGACTGATGCTGGTGCTTCTTTGCTCTTGCATAATTTATTTGGCCACATAAATTTGCATATTGGAGGTTTATTCTTTCTGTAGTATTTTTTTCTTCTTTAAGGCTTCCAATTTTTCATCTTGCAGGATTGGTTTTAGCATGATAAATGATGCTGAGCAGAGAGGAGCTATAACACCTGGGAAGGTATAAATGGTAGAAAGAAAATGTGGATGTCATAGTTTGTGACTTCTTATAATATTTGATTTCACTACAACTCTAGCTGCTTGTCAGCCATGGCTAATGCAGGCCTTTAAAAACTTATTCTTACCATGCTTGGCATTTTCTATTTAGGTATCAAATTGTTATATGATTGATCTTAGCAGTATTGTTCCAAAGTCACACATGTAATGCCTTAGCAAGCATTAATTGAAGCTAAAAATAAATTTTTGGATATAACTATAAATTTTTAAAAATAGTATCTGACCTAATTGACGTATATGGTGTATTATGTCGAAATCTCTATACTCCTGTGCTTCACCACTGTGCTACACCTTCCTGTGGACTATAAATAAAACTAACTGTGCACCTTGTCAATGACTTTTTTATATTCAAACCGAAAAGTTAAACTTCTCCATAAGAACTTATAGGGGATAAACATACAAAGAAAAAAAATGAAATGATCATTTTCGTAAGTTAAAATTAGTTTATGCATAAGCTAGTTTGTAGAAGATCTCTCATTGTTCTTTAATCATTTATGTTTTTACTTGTCCACAAGTTAATTATAATTTTTGAAGAAGTTTCACTTCATTTTCTTCTTCTTATTTATCTATTCTAGAAGTCTTTATGGTGATATTTTTCCAAATAGATCCTTTGTCAAGAAATTATACTACCATACTTTGGTGTATGTTATGCTTTTATAATGTGACTTAGTATGAGCAAATTTTTCAAATGTTGAGTCTTTATATGCCTTAATGAGTTTAATGCGTTCATTATAACCTTTTTTTTATTACCAAAATGACACTTTACACATCTTTGTGGGGATATTTACTGGTTTGACAATTCTAGAACCACGACTTAGTATGCACATTTTGTCAAGTCAAACATTTTGCTTTTGCGGTGCAATGAGGCAGTATTGTTTCCTTTACATTTATGTTTCATATTGTGGTCTACATAGGAGCTAGATGAATTTTTGTGTGATTTACTTTATTTTCATATTACCTGTGGCTATATAATTTTAATGTTGCTTGATCATTTCTTGTCTGAGTTAACTTGCTTCTCATGTGCATTTCAGAGTATATTGGTGGAACCTACCAGTGGGAACACTGGAATTGGTCTCGCCTTTATAGCAGCTTCAAGAGGATATAAACTGATTTTGACAATGCCTGCTTCAATGAGTTTAGAAAGACGAGTTCTTTTGAAAGCATTTGGTGCTGAGCTTGTTTTGACTGATGCAGCAAAGGGCATGAATGGTGCAGTTCAAAAGGCTGAAGAAATTTTGAAAAATACCCCTGACGCATACATGCTTCAACAATTTGATAATCCTTCAAATCCTAAGGTAAATTATAACAGCTTATTCTATGTTTAAGTCCATGAATTCCGTGTTCCTGGAAATAGGATTCTATATAGGGTGCACCATTAGCTCCAGTGTCCGGGTTAGAACTGTATGTTGTACAGTCGTACATAGATTTGGTAATTGATACGTCTTTTACTTATCTTTGGTTGGAAGCCTTATTTAAAGCTTTAGTCTAAAGTCCAGGTTAACGGAATGCAAAAGCAAAATTTTCCTTGAAGATAAATGCATTTTTCTCCAGCTAAAGGCACCAAATAACAAAGTATACCGCCAGTTGCCTTTCCACCACACTTTGACCTCAGTCCTCCGTTTTCTTATCAAGCCCATGAATATAATTATAAGAAAATATTCATAGCTGTGAGTATGAGAGCATAACCAAGTTTCTCCGAACATACCAATGAGCCTAATCCAACTTCAGCGCCCTTATGTATGTATCAGCTGTACAATGTGTTAGAATTTCCATAGCCATTTATCAAGTGTAGTTACACAGACAGATAACTATCCGGAGATAAAATGTTGCTTGGTCTGGGCAGCTGCAAAAAATCATTATTGTTGATTCTAGTAAGAACTGTTCTTCTACTGAAAACCTAATTTTAGAACCCGAGTGGGCAGCAATGAAGATTTCATCAATCTTGTTGGTGTTATTTATAGTAGGAACTGTTTTCCATAAATTATATTACCATAGAACTTAGCTGGCAGCAATGAGAACTTCATCAAACCCACTCTTGGGTTACTTTCTCCCATGGTATGATGTCCTTGGTAATGTTACTCGCAATAAACCGTTTCAAATTACTTTCACATGTACTTATTGTTGGAAAAAGCTTAATTTTATTTCAAACACTATTTCACTTGGCTTTAGAAAATAGTTGTCTGCCTACAATCATTTTTACTGTTGATTGATGGTATTTAGTCAAGGTAAAAGATGGCATGAGATTTTTTTTTTTAATTCTTAGCTTCTCTGTCTTTTCTTCTTGTGGTCTTTTAGAGGAGCTTCTTTTGTAAAGGAACTGCTTTTTTCTTTCCTGTGGTCATTCTCCTCCTTAATTCATTCTTCTGTTCTCGGTTTTCAGCAAAACTTTGTCTTGACACATGAAACTCACAAGATTGAACTTAGTTACAGGGTTCTCTAAAAGTAACAAAGTCATGTAGTTCAACCCCCCCCCCCCCGGTTTTAATTTTGGCTCCTAAATTTCCTAAAATTGCTACATAAAAGAAAAGTTGGGAAAGTGTTCAAATTGAGAGACAATATGACCAACTTGATTGAAATGTCTTACGTATTTAGTGTGATATGCTGCCGAATGATCTGATGTACAAAGTTTGATTCAACTATACAGGTTCATTTTGAGACAACTGGTCCAGAGATATGGGAAGATACAAGGGGAAAGATAGATATTTTAGTTGCAGGAATTGGAACTGGCGGAACTGTTTCTGGAGTTGGTCGATTCTTAAAACAACAAAACCCAAAAATACAGGTACATCTTTGTCAATGGCATTGCCTAACCCAAATTAATCTAATATTATCAATGAATATAATGACGAAAAAGAATCTTCCATACATAAAATACTAGCTCTATGTGTATATCAATCTATGCACTCCATTCACTGCTCATGTCTTATCATCCAAAGTATATTTCTTGTAGGAAAGCTTTCTATGTTGTTGGGTCCTGTTAAGCTTTTTTTCATTATGTATCAGGTTATTGGTGTAGAGCCTCTGGAAAGCAACATACTTTCAGGGGGAAAGCCAGGTACAAAACCAGAAAAAAGTTTCTACAGATTATAAATCCAATATTTTAATTTTAATTTCTTTTTAAGAAGTTGTATCTTTTCTGTTTTATGAACTACAGGACCTCACAAAATTCAGGGTATCGGAGCTGGTTTTGTGCCCGGGAATTTGGATCAAGATGTGCTTGATGAAGTTATAGCGGTCTGTTCTTACACTTTCCAGTTGTCTTTTACCATTTATGTTATAATCTAATGAGTTTTTTTGTTTCCTAAACTCAGTGCTTTAAAATTTAGTACTAATTATCTTCAAAAGCAGAATTCGTTGGATTTTGAAATTTGAATCATTGTGTTTGACTCTGTTGCATGTAATTCTTCTGACAAACATGCATGCATTATTTGCACAACAAATACTTCTTGTCTATCAAGCATTTGCGAAAATACTAGACGAGTTATACCTACAAATATCTACGGGTAAAACAAGATGGATACTTTTAATTACCAACTTCATACTAGAGAGGCTACGGGTATCACAATATCCTTATTTTGTGATACCCGCCATATGTTAATATTTATTTATCTAAATGTGCATGTCTACGTGTATATATATGTGTGTGTGTGTATATATATATATATATACACATATATATATATATATATATATATATATATATATATATATATGTATATATGTATGGATAAATATGTGTGTGTGTACCAAATTTACATTTTGCATCAGCTTCTAAAATCTACTTTTGTAATATTTAATTCCAAATTTAACGATAATGTCTTTATATCTTTTAGATATATTATCTTCATCTTCTTTTTATCTTTTATCTTTAGTTAGTTTTTATTATTTTTTATTTGTATTTTGGGCTTAACTCATATTGTTAGTGATTTTTGTTTAGGTATTTCTTTAGAATTTAGTTGTTTTCAAAGTATGAATTTTATTTAATTTTATAACTTGCAGTGCAACTTATTTGAATTTGTTTTTTAAAAGGTCTACTTTTACTTTTACTAATGATGTACGATGCAATTTTATTTGGACTACTTTAGGATAATTTTTTGATTTTTTTAAGATTTAAGTAATTTAATAAAAAATGTACAAAAAAAGAAAAATACAAAATTAAGAAGCATCCATGGATATCTTTTAGTATAAAATAATCTGCAAACAATTTTGAAGCAAGTATCCAATGGGTAACGTGGCAAAAAGTTTTCAGATAGAACGGGTACTACCCTTGTCACTCGAACTTGTTGTCATCTTCACTCTAATTATTTGAATATTGGTGTTAACCTGAACGAAAATGTTGTTGCTATCTCAACTCAATGTCCCCCATCTAGTGCCTAGTAGGTACTCAGTGTCATAACATTGTTGTATTTCCGATGATCGTCTTTGCTTATCGTGCAATGATCAGAGGTGACAATTCTGGTTTTTAATAAATGTAATGAAATGTTTAGTCTCACTTTCTAATTTTCCGATGTCTATTTCCTTGAAGTTTCAGTTCCTACTTACCCTTGTACAAATCTAGGTCCGTCTTTGTTAAAAAGGGCTAAGGGATATTTATTGATGTATTATTGGTCATTGTATCAAAATGGGAAATAATGTGTGAAGATTGGCTCACTGAAATCTTTTCTAATGGTTCCTGAACTGTTTAACTATACCATCTATACCAGACGGTTGAGTAGATGATATGCAACTTCTACCATATGTGGTGAGACTATCTATTTAGTCTCTTAGCATTCACTAAGATTTGGACCTTCTAGAGAAACTGTTTAAGTGACTTTCCTGTCCAATAGTGGGAAATACTGTTCACATGTTTTCCTCATTAGTTTAGGTCACGTAAGTTATAGAATTTGTTATAACGGTATTGTTGTATAAATAGGAACTTTATATCATCAGTTGTGTTGTGATTAAATTTGAGTTTTGCCTGATTGAGAGTTTACTGGGAGAGAAAAATTACAAGTTGTAAACTCTAATTATAGTGAATTATGTTGTGGACGGAGATTGAAGTTCGTTGATCCTTCAATTGAACCACATTTGTGATTCTTTCTTGTTCTTTGGCTTACCTTCTGCCTACTATGCTTGCGGGTTTCTGGTATCATATATTGTTTGTGTGGTAGACGCATCTGTAGTGGGCTTATTTGAGTTATTCCACAACATAATGTTTGATACATTGTTGGTAACTTAGGTGTTTCCTTCTGATTTTATCACATGCATACTTGTAGTATTTATCTCAAATGTAGGATAGAATACTTTCTTATTCTTTCTTATGAGGTTGTTAACCTCTATTTGTATACATAAGTCAGCAGCATATTTTAGGAAATATGGGCTGCTAATTCTACTGGACAAATCCCTAACATTACGGGATCAATCAAACATAAATAGCCTATTAATGGCAGCACCCAGCAGTTACAGAAATACAGCACATTTAAATAAAAGACTTCCTAAAATACACTGTGCCAATTAATACCACTCCAATCACGGTTTTGACACTCCCCCTCAAGCTGGTGAATAGGTATTTTCCATTCCCAGCTTGGAGACAATTCCTTCAAAGTTAATGCAATTCAGTCCCTTGGTGAGTATGTCTGCAAGTTGGTTCTGAGTAGATACATATGGGGTGCAAATCATGCCACTGTCTAGCTTTTCCTTTATAAAGTGTCTATCAACTTCAATATGTTTGGTTCTATCATGCTGCACCGGGTTATGGGCTATGCTAATTGCAGATTTATTGTCACAATATAGCCTCATAGGTTCATCCCACTTTATCTTCAAGTCTTCCAATATAATCTTCAGCCATAAAAGTTCACATATTCCGTGGGCCATTGCTCGAAATTCGGCTTCAGCACTTGATCTAGCCACTACACTCTGTTTTTTACTCTTCCAAGTCACCAAGTTTCCACCAAGGAAGGTGCAGTATCCTGTGGTTGATCTCCTATCTACCACTGACCCAGCATAGTCTGCATCCGTATATGCTTCAAGGCTTACACTCTTGTTCCGTTTGAACAAAATCCCTCTTCCAGCGGTCCCTTTCAAGTACTGGACAATTCTAAGAGCAGCTTGTAGGTGTGCTTCCTTTGGTTGGTGCATAAACTGGCTGACTAGACTTACAGCAAACGCAATGTCTGGTCTAGTGTGCGATAAGTAAATAAGTCTGCCCACAAGTCTTTGATACATTTCCCTGTCCACAGCAATATCATCCTCCATACTTCCCAATTTTATATTTGGATCAACTGGAGTACTCGCTGGTCTACAGCCTGTCTTCCCTGTTTCTCTAAGCAAGTCTGTAATATATTTTTGTTGAGATATGAAGATTCCTTTCTTAGAATGAGCCACTTCGATTCCCAAAAAATATTTAAGCCTTCCTAGTGTCTTGATTTCAAATTCCTTGGCAAGACATTCGCTTAACACTTGTTGTTCCCTTTTGTCGTCCCCACTCACTATAATATCATCTACATACACTAATAGAATTGTTACTCCCCCTGAAGCTGAATGTTTGATAAATAATGTGTGATCCCCTTGGCTCTGTTTGTAGCCTAGACCTGTCATCACTTTGGTAAATCTTCCAAACCATGCTCTTGGAGATTGTTTCAGCCCATATAGAGCTTTTCTTAATTTGCAAACAGTTCCAGCAGCAACCTGTTCCTTGTAACCAGTGGGCAACTCCATGTATATTTCTTCTTCAAGGTCTCCATGTAAAAATGCATTCTTCACATCAAACTGTCGCAGATCCCAATCATTATTTGCTGCTAGTGATAATAATACTCTGACCGTGTTCATCTTAGCAACTGGGGCAAATGTCTCCAAGTAATCAACTCCATAGGTTTGAGTGAAGCCTTTGGCCACCAACCTTGCCTTGTACCGTTCAATTGTCCCATCAGCCCTATACTTTATTGCATATACCCACTTACATCCCACTGGTTTTTTTCCAGGAGGTAGGGTGACAAGTTCCCAGGTCCTATTCTTGTTTAACGCCTCCATTTCCACATCCATGGCATTTTTCCATTTCCTGTCAGACAATGCTTCAGATACAGAGGAAGGTGTGTGTGTGGAGTTGAGGTTAGTGAGAAAGGTTTTATGGGTAGGTGAGAATTTTTCAAAGGATACGAAATTTGATAGTGGGTAAAGTGGCTGTTGGGTGCAAGTTCTAGTTCCCTTTCTAAGGGCAATGGGTAGATCAAGGGTTTGGTCCACCTGTGCTTCTAGATTTTCAGAAACAAACTCATTAGAATTATCAGAATTTATAGGATTTGAAGGCGTTACCTCATGTAGTGATGGTGGGTTGGATTCTTGGACATTGCTAGATTCTAGAATGGCCTTTTCTCTCCTTGAGTATACCTTTCCAAATTTGCCACCACCATCAGGTGTAGATCTCACGGGTTCAGCAGTCCCGGGTTCAGTAACAATGCTGCCATTTGTCCTAGTTTCAGGCCCAAACGTCATGTTTGGGAACATGAGAGTCTCATCTTCCTCTCTAACATTCTCCCCCTGAAGATGAGGCTGTTTGAAATAGCTTTCTTGTTCATTGAAGGTGACATCTCTGGACACATAGAATCGTTTTGAACCGGGTTGAAAACATTTGTACCCTTTTTGTGTGGTAGAGTATCCTAAGAAAACACATTTGACAGCTCTAGGATCCAATTTCCCCCTTTCATTACTATGAACATGTACAAAGGATACACACCCAAATATTCTAGGTTGAAGTTTATTTGTAGGGTCAAGGTGTGGGTAGAATGAGGATAGAACTTCCATGGGACTTTTTGAGTTTAAAACTCTAGTAGGTAGTCTATTGATTAGATAAGTGGCGGTAAGAAGGGCTTCCCCCCAAAATCTTTTAGGAACATGATTTTGAAAAAGTAAAGCTCTAGTTTGATCTAAAAGGTGACCATTTTTCCTTTCTGCAATCCCATTCTGTTGAGGTGTGTTCACACATGAGGACTCATGGATTATCCCTTCCTTTTGGCAAAAAGAGTTTAGTACAAGATTAAAGTAGTCCTTGGCATTATCAGACCTCATTCTTTTGATACTGACCCCAAATTGATTTTTAATCATAGAGACAAACTGGACAAACACAGAGCTAACTTCAGATTTTTGTTTCAATAAAAAAACCCAAGTCACCCGGGTACAATCATCAATGAATGTTAAAAACCATTTAGCACCGGAAATATTAGGAACATAAGCAGGACCCCATACATCAGTATGAACAAGAGAAAATGGGAAAGGACTCATCTTATTGCTCATGGGAAACGGTACACGTTTATGTTTTGCTAACTCACACACCTCACAATGAAGACTCTCCACACTTAAATTTTTAAACAAGGAAGGAAAGAGTACTTTCACAACTCGAAATGACGGATGTCCTAAACGGCAATGATAAAGTTGAACCTTCTCTTTATTGGTCATGGTGGATTTAGAAATGAGACTCTTGGTAGGCAGATTAGGATCCTCCATGTAGTATAGGCCATTCCATTCTCTAGCATGTCCAATCGTCCTCCCCGAGTTCTTGTCCTGCAATATACAAGTGTTGCTATAAAAAACAACATTACATGCAAGATCTTTAGTGAGTTTTTGTATAGAAATTAGGTTGGTGGATAATTTAGGGACATGAAGGACATTTTTTAAGGTTATGGATGGGCTTATTTGGACTTCTCCTTGTCCGGCTGCAGTTATGAGGGTTCCATCTGCTGTGGAAATTTTCTTGTTACTAGGACATGGGGAATATGTGGAGAAATATTTAGGTAATGGGGTCATATGGTCAGTGGCTCCAGAGTCTAATATCCAGTAATGTGTAAATGGTGTATCTGAAACATTAAGTCCAAACTGTAATGGAAACTTACCAGAATATGTCAAGGAGCACGTACCTGTAGGCTTCTCCAATTTACTGAGGATGGATCTTACCCGTTCTATCTCTTCATGATTCAACTGGACAGATTCTGCACCTTGTCCATTAGCAATGTATGCTTGCCCTCCTCCTTTTTTCTGTGGGCCTCCCTTCCATCCCCATTCTCGGCCTGAGGTTTTCCCATCTTCTCCTTTCGGCCCCCATTCTTTGCTTGAGGTCCTCCCATCTTTCAGCCCCCATTCTCGGCTTGGGGGCTTTCCATGTAATTTCCAGCACTTTTCCTTTGTGTGGCGTGGCTTGTTACAATGGGTACACCAAATCTCCTCATGTCTCTTCTCCATACTAGGACCCCAGTTTTTCTTCTGGTTGGCAACCATACTTGTTCCTCCTTCAGCTATCATTGCAGAGCTTTCGGTGGTTGAGGCTTCCAGCATCAGCCCTCTTCTGCTTTCTTCACTCCGAATAATGGCTACCACTTCATTTAGCCCTGGGACTTTCTCCTTTCCCAAGATTTGAATTCGGACCTGGTCATATTCAGGATTTAAACCCACCAAAAAGTCATAGACCCTATCTTGTTCAATAAACTCTTTTAGAATTGCTGAGTCTTCTGAACACTTTGCTTTTATAACCCGATAGTGATCCAATTCCATCCATAGGGACTTAAGTTGATTGGCATATTCCGTTACAGATTTACCTCCCTGTTTGGCAGCCACGGTTTTCACCTTTACATCATAAATTTGAGCAGCATCCTTGGCCTTAGAGTAAGTTTGTTCTACTGCCTCCCAGATTTCCCTTGCTGATTTTAGAAACATGCAGGTATCACTGATTTCTGGAGACATTGAATTCCACAGCCACGCCATGATCATGGAGTCTTCTTCATCCCATGACTTGAATTTGGGATCCATCTCATCCGGTGCATTACCAGTCAGGTGACTGATCTTCCCTTTCCCTTTCAGTATGGTCCTAATAATTTGAGACCATTTGAGATAGTTTTTTCCATCTAACCTATAAGCGGAATGGATATTTTGCAGTTCTCCAGCCGTCTGGATTCTGTCCCCAGTTTCCAAGTTCACCACTTCCGCCATGACTAGGTGCACTCACGATAAGCAATGAAGGCTTGACGGTGGCACAGCAATAAAGGCTGGTGCAGTTTTAGGTTAAAGGTCAAGCAACAATAAAGGCTGCGATTCAGAATAAATAACACGGTCAGAGACTCCCAAGAATCGGGAGCTCTGATACCATGTTAGTAAGTGGGTTTAAAGCCTAACTTGTTAGTAAGTGGGTTTAAAGCCTAACTCAACCCCACAAAACCGGCTTGTAAGGTGAGGTTTGCACCTCACTTATATATTATAAATTGGCCTTATTTCTAGTCGATGTGGGACTTCCAACACACCCCCTTCACGCCGAGGTATAGACATCTCGTGCGTGATAGTAGAAATTGGGTGGTCCAATAGCGGCCCGATTGCGGGTGGAATAGAAGAATAGAATGCCCACTTAGAACTCGCTAGGATAGGCTCTAACCATGACTCTGATACCATCTCAAATGTAGGATAGAATACTTTCTTATTCTTTCTTATGAGGTTGTTAACCTCTATTTGTATACATAAGTCAGCAGCATATTTTAGGAAATATGGGCTGCTAATTCTACTGGACAAATCCCTAACATTACGGGATCAATCAAACATAAATAGCCTATTAATGGCAGCACCCAGCAGTTACAGAAATACAGCACATTTAAATAAAAGACTTCCTAAAATACACTGTGCCAATTAATACCACTCCAATCACGGTTTTGACAATTTAGTTGAATTATTCACATATATTAATTGTCATCTGTTACTGAAGTTTTTAAGGACCTGGTTTGTTGACTGTTTCATGGCAAGCTTTATTGATATTCACAGTTGGGTTGTGAACATGTTATACTGCTATACATTGCACATATTAGTTAATAGAGATTATCTTTCATCCTGGACAGGAATGAATTATGCAAAATTGGTTACCATGAAACAGAGAGTTTATCTTTCATGGGCATTCGGTTTTTAGACTTGCTTTATCTCTGTAAGCATTTGCTTACTCTACTGTCAATAACGAACATTTTTTTATACACTGGCTTCTTATTAATTCAGGACCACTATTTCCACATTTAGAGCTCTGTTCAATTGGTCAAATTTGTCTGCCTGTGATATGGGAACGACCTGACCTGGATAGATACTGAATGTCATGATTTTCTTGATTTGTATTGTAATTAATATCCTCTTTTGTGAATTTTGTAGATATCAAGTGATGAATCAGTTGAAACTGCAAAACAATTAGCACTCCAGGAAGGCTTGCTGGTTAGTCCTTCATATTTTTCAACCCTTTGTGTATTTTAAGTTTCTCAATGTGTTTTGGTGTGCATGTCCTGTGCACTTACACACAACGAGACATGCCCGAGTTGGTTGAAACAATCATGCACAAGATCATGTTATTTAGTACACTCACCGTATTAAACGTTACTTATATTCAAGAATGATACTTACCAAACCCTGTTGTATAGAACATAAGAACATGTGTATTATCTAGTCACACCTTAATTCTGATATAAATGTAAAGCTCATATGCGTTTGCTTTATACTTTGCCTCTTACATGCTAATTTCAATTGGAGAACAGGTGGGAATTTCTTCTGGAGCTGCTGCCGCAGCTGCTTTGAAGGTTGGAAAGAGGCCTGAAAATGCAGGAAAACTTATTGGGGTATGCATATTTCCTACGAAAAAGATCAAAATCTATACATAGTTTGTATAAGGAATTTACTCCATCTAGAGAAGGATCTTTGCTGAATTTACAAAAGCATCATGCAGATAGAGTTCTCATTTTACCAATCTGATCATATTATGTTTTTTCTTAACAACCTAACCTTCGAGATAAGATCTAGATTTTGGTTCTTGAGGATAAGTGTGGTATTGTAGTCCTGTTCACTAGTATACGATATTATATAAGTATCCTGTTGCTTGCATTGTAGGACACTGTAATTCTTATCCATTTAGCTTATACATGGTTGTCTTGTCGTATTTGCTCATCCTTATGCATTCATGGTTATACATTGATTTTTCTACGGTGTGCTCAGTGTGAATCTACCGAGTATTCAGGCTTAAAAGGCTGCAAATGCTTTTCATTGTTTATTATGTACTTTCCCCCGCTATTATTGTGGGCTAAGTTTCTTTTCTCTTTCCTTTCTTTTATGGTTACTGGCCTGAATTATATAATTTAAATTAAATTTTTATTCTCCTATTGAGGGATGGATGGTTTTTTGGTACGTAGCCAGAAAGAGAATCACTTACATCCGCATTTTTTCTT
This sequence comes from Vigna umbellata, assembly GCF_029865625.1. Lineage (NCBI taxonomy): Eukaryota > Viridiplantae > Streptophyta > Magnoliopsida > Fabales > Fabaceae > Vigna > Vigna umbellata. The sequence goes on along the minus strand of NC_142165.1, from coordinate 81,731,291 downwards.
TTGTTTGTTTAAACGTTTCTCGTTAGTTGTTTTCTGCCACTTTATCTTTTTTCCCTCTTAACGCTTCATATGATATTGAAATTTCAGTAAGAAGTTACTCTAATTCTATTGCGCAAAATATTTACTGCTTGCAGGTTGTCTTCCCTAGCTTTGGTGAAAGATATTTGTCTACTCTTCTTTTCCAGTCAATTCGGGAAGAATGTGAGAAAATGCAACCTGAGCCATGAATCGACTTTGCCTGTTAATGTTTCTTTCACATTTGCCTCGAGTATCTGTATTACATGCCATACTATGTCTATGTTTCTCATTTTTTACCTTAAAAAATTATATAAATCTATACAGGTCATTGATTTCACTTACAGCACATATTAATGATCCTTGATTGAATAAGAGTTTATTCTCTTCTCTCTTTGGGATAAAACTTTCAGATGTAGGAATTACTTGTTTTGCCCTTTTTCATGTATGACAGCTTCGCTTATATAAAATAACTGGGGAAATTGTTTATCTATCGCTTTCTGTGCATCTCTCCTCTGGACTCTCGCTCGTCTATTTTTACCGGTAAAAAAGGTTAAACTACTGTAATCAATAAATTATTTGATAATTTTAACTAGATTTTTGAACGATTTATTTTTCAATTAAGTTTTTGATCTTGTATTTGTCTTGTAGGTGGTTCTTTCTGTCTCTATTATATAAAATTAACTTGAGTCATTTCAGTCTGCAAAAAGATTGTTATAAAGGTGATATATGAAAAGTCCCTCAAAAAATTAACTCGAGTCATTTCTCAGTCTGCAAAACATTGCTATAAAGAAACACTTGAGAAGACTTGTATGTTGTGTTGAATGAGTTAATAATTTAAAAGGATAATTAATTTATTTCAAGAATTTATAGTTTTTCATTCTAGAATAACTTAGTAATTAGAAAGAAAATGAAATTTAAATTTTTGTAAAAGGTATTTCAAATTAATAAAATAAAAGAATTTCAAATATTTTAAAAGAGAAATTTGAAATTCCATTTTTTTTTTCTAGTGGACTTAAGCTAAAGGTTCATGTAAGTCGATTTACATTGAAAACTTAGTGGAGTCAGTTCAGATTAAAGGCTCAACAAACTTAGCTCGAGCCGAAAGTCAAATCAATTTGAATTGGACCAAAGGTCAAGAAGAATTGATTCGTAGTGATGATTGGCATGTGTTTTTCCGAGATAAAGGTCGAGACGGGTTGATAGAGGACTATCTATAACTCTATATAAGAAGAACTTGAGGAGGAGCCTTTGGCATTCAAAGGACATGAAAGAATGAAGATCATGACTTGAAACATATTTGAAGAATAATTCTTAAGAAAATTAGTTTATGTTTCTATGTTTTTATGCTTTAGGTTTTCTTTTAGAAATTAGTTTATGTTTTTGTGTTTTTGGGCTTGAGCTTTTTTTTAGGGTTTTTAGGTTTTCTTAAACTTATGTGTCCTTATATATAAAGGTACTAAAAGTTGATATAAACACTTTTGAGTCATATTATATGCATTTGCTTTCTTTGAGAGAAGATTTTCTTATTTCTTGATTTAGAACTTTGATTCTAATCAAAGATTAACATCTTTGTGACAAATTTTGATTTGACTTATCAATCCACTAGATTGTGGCATCCCTTATACTTATCTTACTTCGTGTTGTTCTCTTATTTATTTTTGTTGCGCCTCTTGAGGATTCAAATTCATAAGTGATCATACTCTTTCTTGGAAAAGATCATATCATCTAACACCAAAAGGTATAATCTGATATCCATATTATATCATCTCGTATCTAGAGCAAGGTTCTCGTTTGAATTTCTTTTTCTATCTTAATTTTTCTCATATAAAGAAAATCCAAAACAATTTTGGATGTTTGTGTTTTGTGCTTTGTTTTGAAATTTCGTTTGTTTCATTGTTCTTAGAATTTTGTAAGGAGTAAAACCCGTAAGGTTTTATCTAATTCCGTTGAGTTTTTATATTTTTTTCATCTTCTTCGATTAAATTTGTGCATTTCTACATTTGATTCGTGGAAATTATCTGTTGTTTTTTTTTTCTATTATTTATAGTCTCAATTAACTGTTTACTTCGATCTTGCATGAGTTTTGGTGTTTGGAGAACAAACTATTTAGTTTTCTTTGTTTGTGTTTTGGGAATGCAAAATTAAAAAGAAAAGAAGAGAAAGAATAGTGGATCCAAGTCAAAAGGAAACAAACATATATTGAAAAAAAAAAGAAAAAAAGAATGTAAGGGTGTAAGAGTTAAAAAAAATGTAGAGTTCAACACAATTATTATGTTGCACTATTGCTTATAATTATTAACTATTGAATTATATTCCTCATTTCTTAGAGTCTTTGTGTTGTTTAAATTAATTCTTTTTGGCAGTCTTATTTCTTTATAGCTTTATTGCTTTGATGTTTTTTAAAATTCCTTGAATTGTTTTTCTAGAGTTTTGGTTTTACCTTTAGACCTTTTGAGTCAAGATTTAGATCGCATAATGTTTTTCACATTGATTTGCCACTCTATGCTTAGGCTACTGGAGTTCTTTGCCAAGCATTAAAGGAAATTTGAGTGGAAAAAGGCAAGAGAGTACTTTAAAAAAAGTCTACAAATGTGACACATGAGTGAATTTTTGAGCGAAACACTTAGGAGAGTGGCGATGTTTTCTATTATTTTGAGAAATACAACATGTTTCAGCATATGCATCCTTCCAAAAGTGGTTTAACATATGATTTAACTTATCATACTCCTCACTGGGATCATTTGATCAGAGGAATTGAAAGTCCTAAGAGAGTTGCACTAAGACATACATCTTTGTGTAGTCTTGGAGGGGGAAGTCAATGAAATCGTGTGATCATAATACACGTAAATGGAAAAATATGCGAGTTTAGAAGAAGGCACAAGCATGAGAGAAAATATTTTCCAACCTATGAGACAAGTGTTCTAAGATGCACTAAATATGAACGCTATGGTCATGAAACTCATCAATGTCCTAATTGGAATGCAACTTCCATGACCAATGAAGACCTTAAGAACTACATTATATACTTGAAAGAGGATGAAGAAAGAACTTTGCAAAAGTTAGATTTGTTGAAAAGAAGACAAAAGTAGAAGCTAAAGAGAGTACAAGAAAAGAAAACATGTATAGAAAAGGAATCAAAATAAATAAGAGAAAAGGAAGAGAAAGAAAAGAGAGAGAGAAGAGAAAGAAAAGAGCGAAAGAGAAGAGAAAGAAAAGAGAGAGAGAAAAGAAAGAAAAGAAAGAGCGAGAAATGGAAGTAAAGAGAGCAAAATAAGAGAAAGAAAAGAGAGAAAAGGAAGTAAAAGAAATAAAGGAGAACAACAAGAGAGAAAAAGGAAAAAGAATGAAAAGAGAATTCTAATTTGTCATTAAAAGGAAGTACTAATTCATCTTGTTTTGTTTTGCTGCCTAGGGAAAAAGTGTTCATCAAGAAGAAGTGGCACCAACAATGGGGAGAAGAAAGAATGATATTACCATTTTAGCTTGTTTGTCAATTACTTTGGAAAGTCAAAGCCATTTTATTAGTTTGGACACAAACTTAGAAATAACCATACATGAGTTAGTTTGTTTGTCCATTCCTAACCAATCTATGGGAAAAGACTCAAGTTTGGAAATATATGCACATGAGTTAGCTTCTTTGTCCATTTTTAAGCAACCTAAGACCAATCAAAGTCATACTATAGTTTGAATGTTTATTCGATAAATATTTTTTTGACTTTCTTTGAGCAATGCATCTTTAATTTAAAATTGTTTCATGATTTGTGTGTGGGTATTTGACCTTAGAGGTAAACCTCCAAACTCTTTTATAATAATATATTAGCCTCTTCTAAGATCCAAATCTCATTTTAGTTGACTTTATATTTTGAATTATTTTAGATTTGTGTTCTTGATTTATGTTTGTGTTTTGTGTGTAGGATCTTCTAGAATTTGTGGTGGATTTTCTCCAAGAAGGACATGATAAAAGAAATTAAGGAGGGAGTTACTCCAAAAATCATCCACAAGTTGCTACTTAATAAAAATCCACTTCATGGAAGGATAAGGAGAAATCTAAGAAGGAGGGAACTACTTCTAAAAATACCAAACATAAGGAGAATGAACTTTCAAATGGTAAAATTTATTGACCAACTTCTTTATGTTGTTAAGCATAAATAAAACAAAGTATAAAGTTAAGGACAACTTCGCTTCAAGAAAGAGGATATGATAGAGGACTATCCCATAACTCAATACAAGAAGAACTTGAGGAGGAACTTTTGTCATTCAAAGGACATAAAGGAATGAAGATCATGGCTTGAAGCACATTTAAAGAATAGTTCTTAGGAAAAGTAGTTTATGTTTCTATTGTTTTTGGTTTTGGTCTTTCTTTTTTGGAAATTAGTTTATGTTTTTATGTTTTTGGACTTGGGATTTCTATTAAGGTTTTTAGATTTTCTTAAACTTATGTATCTATATATGGAGGTTCCAACTAAAGTACTTGAAAAATATTAGAAGATGAGTTGAATAGTGTTACTGGAAAACTATTTTTCAAACGATATAATATAACACTTTTGTCGAGGATTAAATGGTTTTACGTAAGTTGTTAAGCACTCGACTTCAGAGGTAAGTTTAAACAAAGAATTCTTTTTAGGAAGTGCTTTTCAATTGTTGAAAAAGATTTCCTACAACATTTTGATAAAGCTTGCTCTTTAATAAAGAGTCGTTTAGTATCAAAAGCTTTAATGTAAATTAAAATAAGGTGCAACTGCAGGATTTATAAAATGAGCGTTTAAAGAGAATAGAGCAATAAACATGTAGTCATTTTTATATTGGTTCGCTCCACCGAGCTACATCTAGTCTCCTCTAAAACCTTAGAAGATTCCACTATAATCTTCAACAAGATTACAACTGAGTATTCTCACTACTCTTGGTATCCCTAGACACTCCCAGTGTTGTCCAAATACACTTATCTAATTGAATTTTACCTACTCCTGGTTGCATAATATTCTTCACCACTTTTGGTATCCCTAGACAATCCAAATATCTTCTTAATATGTTGTCTAGTTGAGTTTAATCCATTCTCGGTTTTCACTAAACAATCCAAATATCTTCTGGATCTGTTGTTTAGCTATTGTTTAACTCCACCAAGTTAAACGTTAGGGTTTCACCAACTCATAATTTCCACTAGACACACTTGTCTAGCTACTGTTTAACTCCTCAAAGTTAAGCATAAAATGTTTTAATTCACTTTAGAATTTATAATCAAAAAATTGATTACAAGTTTTTAGATGATAACTCTCGCAAAAAGGATATAAGTTCAATACAAATTAATCTAATAGACTCACTGAGTGTTTTTCTCTCTTCCCTCTTCTTACAACAGTAAACTTATATATTGATAAAGCTTGAAAGTGTTTCTATTCTTTAGCTTTTTCTTTCTCAAAGATTCTTTTGAGTTTGTGTGCTTTATTGAGCTTATTTCTCGATGATGTTTGCTTGAGCTCTTTCTTTCTTTCTTTGTGTTATTCTCTTGCTTCTCTTTTCGAATCATTATTTAAAGGATTATTAGAAAAACACTTTGGAAAAGCCTTAGGAAAACACTTTGGAAAACAACTAGGTTAAAAGCTTCAAGACACAACGCTAAACGACTCACAAGTCAAAGTGTCTAAGAGAGTTATGCTAAACACGTAAGCTATACTATACCCAATGATAATCAGTTAAACTCTCAAAAAGCAAAAAGGTGTCGAGAAAATGTCTTTGACCAAACCCTCTAAAAGTCTAAAAGAAAAATCAAAAACCTATAAAAGAAAAAGCATGTTAAACGCTCAAGTTCTAAAAAGACAATATCCAAAAAGCGTTTATAACATAATAGACGACGATAGGAGCTAAATTATTTTCTTTGTCTACCACATAAACATACAACGATAACAAAAAAAACTTGAAATGTAAATAATAAGAGGATGAATGAAAAATATCCACACACAAAAATTAGTGTAGTTCAATAGATGTAGTCACAAACTTCAATCTATATTCTTAAGAGAATTCACCGAAGTCAGATATTACACTTTCCACGTTCTCCCATTAAAAGAAAAAACTCTCTCACTCAAGGACAACTCAAATGTTGACCTTATTTAATGTGCAAATGTTCTATTTATAACTGACATATGTGAAATCTAGACTAATGAGGAAGACCGATGAACAATGTTTCTCATTACTGAGGTGAAAGTCACTTGGATGATTTTATCATATAATCGAGATCTTAATGGACCTAAAAGACTAAATAGTCTCCTGAGTCCATCTACCTATAATAAAAATTGCATCTTCACAATTTTGAAATAATAATTTATGGAATCAATATTTACAAAATATAATTTAAAAAAAAAAGTTTTATGTTCTAATGTTGATAAATACAAATATAAATAATATTTCAATTTAAATACTACAAATTAATTTTAATCATTATTATAATTAAGTAATTTAATATATACAAATAAAAATTATTTTATTTTATTCTATATTAATTAACTAGTTAAACACTTGGATAATATATACATATATATATATTGTTGAGTTTATGTAGGAAAAGTAGCTTTTTGAGTTTTGAGCTTTGGGCATGTGACTTGCACTTTTTAAAAACGGAAGTGGGCTTCTGTTTCTAAGGTGTGAAAAAGTAATGTGCATATATGGTTTCCCTGTCAGTATACCAAACATGCCAATGCCTTATATTTTACTGCATCTTGAAGTCCACAGTCACCGCCAACCAAACACAAAGCCACTTCTTCTGTTATACAATATGACCACCACTGCCAGGGAATCTGTGGACCACAATCATAGCTAGAAAGGTAGAAGCTAGTAGTTAGGTAAAGGACATACTATGCTATTCATCTTTGGGATGTATATACTTTCAGAGGAAAGAAAAAGAAACATGATAAAAAATTAAAATAATAAAAGGAATATAAGAATTAAGTCTCAAAATATGATATTTAATTTATTTGGGCACTGTACATGTGCCATTTCTAATTGAACGCACTATGCCTCGTGGATTCCAACAACGCAACGCATAAACTGAAGGCACGGGTTGAAGGGGACCATTGAATTTTCTGTTAGGACTACCATCTACCAATAATTAATATATTAAGTTAACAAGCTTTTTACAAATCACTTTTCATTTCATAAGGACACATTAAATATACAGAAAACATTGGAAATCATAGGTTAATTTCTTCATCATCATTTTCCCTAATATTTATTTTATTTATTTTTTGTGAGGAATATCCCGAAACTCACTACTAAGAAGTTATATATATATAACAGAAATTCAGTAAAGGATTCATCATGTCAAAATTTGCATTTTATGATATGTTGTGTAGTGGGTCCTAGAAGATAGGAAGTGGCTGTATGGTCCAAGGACATAAAATATCATGAATAAAGCAAAATTCCGACGTACCAATCCGGACAATCCATCCATCATTAAGGGGCCGAACGGTTCGTATTGATAATCGATTTCTTTTAGAAATAAAATTAAAGGTAAGTGTTAATTAAGTGTAATGGATTAAGATTGAATTATAATTAAGATTTTGTTAAGAGTGGTGTAGGGAACATCACTCTTTTACTAATCACAAGCTCATTCCAAAATTTTTTAATAAAAATTAAAGATAAAAGATAAATGATCGTATTTATTATGCATTTAAGACTATTATTATGACCTTTATATAGATTGTTTGCTAACTTTAGCATCGGAGAACTTTTCGGAGAACTTTTGACGTATATTTCTTCGAACGAGTAGAATGAAAAAAAAACTATCCAAACGATTTTAGAAAAGAAATTATAAAATATTTATACTTACTTGACCTATTCACCTCAAACATTTTCATTTTGTAATTCATTTATAAAGTTAAAATGTTAAAATCACATTTTGAAAGAAGTTCAGTATGCTTGGTATGTAGGAGAACATTTTTATAATAAAAATATAGTTTCTTATAATAATTAAATATATTTAGTTGACAAAAATTCTATAAAAACTCTCTAAAACTCACAAGATAACGTTATACTTTTAATCAATAATTTAATTCTGTATAACATTAAATGATACAATAAAACTGTGACATTTGCAAATAAAAATTATTTGAAAAGAAAGTAAATTCTCGTTCATGTAAAACATCTAACTAAATACCCTTTAGAAAAGAACATTTCTGACAATGTTACTTTAAAAATAAACTAAAAAAAATAAAATGCTCTTTCGTCACCAAATTTCTAGAAACTTCTCGTGTAATTTTTAAGCCAATTTGCTTCATTCTCATTTTTCATTCCCTGTTTACTTTATTGTAACAATTCATAAATTTCTTTAATTTTCGTTCTCGAATGTGGTTATGATGACGTCACGGTGACGCGGTTCATTATGATTAGAATATAAAGAAAATTGAAGCTGATCTTAGTCCCTTTCATATACAACTTTATAAATATATGAAAAACGTTATATGTGTGTCCATGTGAACGATTATGCGCCACCATATCCCACCTAAAGATTCTTAAACTCTGTTCTGTTTTTTAATCAACGTTATTATTGTATGCATGCACACATGATTTTTTTTTATAGGCTTCTAAATATTTGATTAGCAAGGTTAATGTAAATTTCGGTCGGTCAACTTTTAGAATTAGGAAAAAGTCAAAATGTTAATTAATGTAAAAAAATACGTAGAAACCTGAATTATTGTTATATTTATAGCATAATTTTAATACTTATGGGTGGACCTAGGTGTGGACTCAATGGCTCAATGAACTATTTACCTTGAATGATGCGATGATTATCAAGATTTTTCTAAGTTACATAGTAAGCGGTATACCATTAGATGTGGTAGGTTGATACATACTCGGCTAGGCTGCTTAGTAGGTGGTTCACCATTGTATTTGGTAGGCGACACACTGTAATGGTAGAAGGCATGCAGCCCTTGGCAAACGATAGTTAGGAACCAGTAGACGGTGTCCAGTTCTGGTAGGTGGCATATATCCTTCGGCAAGAGGAACATGTCCATTAGTAGGTCACACTTAATCTTCGGCAAGAACTCGACCTTCAGCATGCAACATATATAACCTTTGGTAGGTAGTTCTTAACCTTCAACAAAAAACTCTTAGTTCTTGGCAGGTAGTCCTCGACCTTCAGTATGTAGCATCCAACCCTCGGTAAGTGGTACCCATGGTGTGCTCTATATTAACTTGTCCCAGGAAGATATCAATGTTAATGAGATTGAAGGGATATGATGAAATTACAAGAAAACACTAGAAGGGGAGGGAGGGTTGAATAACGCAATGCAAAACATCATAACGTTTCAAAGAACAAAAGTAAATAAGAAAAATGACATATCTATCAAAATATTGCTTAATGGTGCGTCTACTGTCATAATAGCGTGTTTACTAAAATATCATTTAATAGCACGTTTACTAAAATCATGTTGTGACCTTTTCATAATAAATCATCGTTTAGTAATTCCATGCTCTTTTGGCTATGCCTAACACTACCATGCACATTTGATTGATTAATACTCATGTTGTGAAGTTGTAAATTGTTTTCAGAAGTTTTTCAAAGAACTTTCACAAGCTATGAGTGAAAAGATTTTCACAAAGATTTCTTGTTTTTTTTTATTGAAAGATTTTTAGAAAGAAACTAAAGGTAAAGTTGTTCCAAGTAACTCAGGAAAGGTGAGTCACAATGGACAAACTTAGAAACCAAATCCTTCCTAGCCAGAGTTTCTTTATATTGTCTTTACCTAAGCTTCTAGGTAAAAATATTTCAAAAAAAATTTCAAATGCTAAGACAAAATGTTCCTAAACCAAAGGAAACTTGATTTAAGATGCAATGCAATCCTAGATATCATGGAGACTTATAAAAGGAAAACAAAGCACACAATTAAAGGAAGGTAAATGGAAATGTAAATGAAAATGTAAATGAAGTTTTTAATGCTAGACGAATGTAGCTGAAAGTGCAAGTAACACTTGGAGTGCCTTGAGACGCTTTCACAACTAATACACGATTTCAAAGTTATTACAATGTTTAATTGTGGACTTGGAATTGCACCAAGGGCATTTTTCCAAGCCACTTAGCAAAACTGTAATAGTGAAAAAAATATTTTTTCAATGGCAAAGATTTTGTGATATGAGTACAAAATTATTTCTCAATGATTTTTTTCAATGATTTGTCAATGATTTTTTTTTCAAGAATATTTCCCCATAGGATCTCATTTGACTAAATATTTATTTTATTCTAGAATAGTAGTCTTTAATGGTCTCAAATTCATTCCTTCTTATTAATTCAAATTCTCATCTTAGAGAACCTCATCACTTCCTTGAAACTCCTCTTGTATTGAGTTTCAAACTTGCTTTTAACTTGTCGCACCTATTATTCTCGAAAAGATTGTGTCATCAACTGTTTGTTAAAGAACAAATAAATCCCTTGAATCTTTTTGTTTGTTTTCCTTCAAGTACTTCTTCGAGCTATAGTAAGGATGGAGATATATTCTAGAATAGTGAATCTGTCTTCTATAATGTCCTATAAATATTGGAAGCAAACAAATGTCTTCATTTTAACAAATCAAAAATCATAATTTTCCTGTATGAGAATAGGTACTAGAATTGATCATGTTTGAATGGTAGTGACCATGGGTTAAGAAAATGTTTTCGAAGTAATGTAGAATGAAGTTTTCTTAAATTAGTTGAAAAAATTTGTTTATGTCCGCTAAATGACCGAACGTAGCTCTAGTACCACGGTTAGTATTTTGAGGTTGTAAAAAAAAAATAATTGATAAGATATAAAATTGTGGAGATAGTAGAATGTGGAAGTAGTAGTTGGAAGAAATATATTTTGTAGTTATGTATGAAGTATTAGATGTTTCAAATGATAGAGCACATGGTGTGTTGTATTAGATGTGTTAGATGTTGTCTTACATTAAATGGTATAGTATATGGGTATTTCTAGATTCAAATTATTCTAGAAAATGTTAGTCATCATAACTTATGTAGAACGTTCTAGATTTTTATCTATATAAAATGTTTTTGATTATTTTTTCCTATCTTATCAACCATATTTTTTAGTTTGTATTATTATATCTTATGATTTTTTATATTTTTTTAGAATTTACATTACACCCTAATAAAAAGACAGAAGGTCAGTCTTAAACCTTAATTTGTGATTATTTCAAAACATTTAACCTATAGTTGAAAGTATTTAAATTTTAAGAGACTCTAGAATTTGTTATGATAAATGAAGATGATAGACAGCTTGCAACCCTTGCAAACAACTTTCAAATTATTGCAAACATGGAAAATCCCATTAGTCGAGTGCTAAAACGAACTGAGGTAACAAAATGTTTGTTATAGCTTTATGTATTTATGTATGGGTAATAGTAGTTTTACATTGTGCTAAGTTAAAATTGAGTTCCTTCTATTTGTTGTATTTATTACAGATTTTAGTTTTATAGCAGTAGAGAATAATGAAATGGTTAATTTTATATACAAAGTTTGTATAAGAAAGCTGTCTGAACTCTTGTGTGCAATCTCTACTTAGTCAGAAAGTATAAGGTTTAAAAGTTTTCCATCCACAATTGATTGTTAATAATAGCCACTGATGTATAATATCTCTGACGATTTACTTTTTTATCTAGCTTGCAGAAAACATCATCACCTTTAGGTGTTCTTTTGATTGTTTATATTATTTATCTACATTCTAAGCCAGGAGCTTCGTGTAATCTTAACAGATAGCTTCTTTGGCTCCGAAGTGAGAACGAGCTTCTCTTGAAAGGAGCCAAGGAGTCTAACAGATCAAATCCCATTTTGCATAACTGTAGTAAACTTGTTCGCTTTGATCTTTGGTTCTTTAAAAAAAGCTACAGTGTGCCTTCTGCTTTTCTTTCAGTTGGATGATGTAATTGATTTGGTGATTCAAAGGCAGCAACTAGCTTGTCTCTCGTATCAACAATTCCACAAAAAATTCTGTTTTGGGTCATGTTGGTAAGGACCATGATATTTTAACAACTCTTTTTAACAATTTTTTGACAACAAATTATGTGTGACTATCACTACTAGAAAATCATTTATTACCGAAGGATAATTACCGAAGGCCGCTTGCCCCTCGGTAAAAATGATAATACCGAAGGATTTTTCGACGGTCATTGAAGTTGGTCATTACCGAAGGCTTTTGGCCCTCGGTATTACACAGAGGATTTACCGAAGGCTTTTGGCCGTCGGTATATGCATTCACTTAATGAAATTTGAATTTGGGATTTCCCTCTTCCATTTTCCCAAATACTTTCCGAAAAGCTTGTCCCAATCTTTCACTCCCGTCCCCGCTTTCCACTCTACCGTGCCCTAAGCTCTACCTCCCTCTGTCATTCACCATCCGAAACCAACATTTGCATTGATTCTCAACCTGTGGAGCTGCTATTTCTTTACGACGGTGGTTTGGCGGCGTGAGGAGGTGTTGTCGCGGCGTGGGCAGAGCTTGTACCAAGGGAGGCTAATCCAGGGGTTGTGTGACGAAGTACCTCTCGTTGCGTGAGAAGGGTTGCGCGACAGAGGGTATCGGAGGGTTGTCGCTACCGTAGAGGTGAGTTACTGGTTCAAATTATTGCTTGAAATTATGTACCTTTTGGTGGCTGCCTTGTTTGTGATGCATGTGTGAGTTAACCTGAATATGTGTGTATTGCCTGAAATTCGCATTGGAGATTTTGTTTAACAGTAAATATCATTGGATAAATATTCACAAGCACTACCCTTGTATCTCTGTAATATTGACCTCGCATGGCTTCCCTAGCTAGCTGGTCCCCATTAACAGTTAGGTTATGTTTCGTTTCAACTCCTGTGTCTTTCAGTTCTTGCCATTTGGCTCTTTCTCAGCTTCATATAGTGCACATCACAAAATCAACACTATAATTACTGTTCCAAAATATCCAATCTAAGAAGGATTTCTTTTTAAATGTTGTTGTTGCGTTTTACATTCTCTTTAGGTCTATATAACCAACCTTCTCTTCATAAGTAAAAAAATAGTAGGTAAAAACGGTGAACAGTCAATGATGTACTTTCTTCATGAAAGTTGAGACTATTTCATATACTGTATCATGCTGCCACGTCTATATCTATATATATATATATATATATATATATATATATATATATATATATATATATATATATATATATATATATATATATATATAGTATAGTATAAGTTGATCAACCAAATTATATGAATTATGAAGCTTTAAGAACAGAATGTAGTGTTTTTGTGGAAGGAAGAGATATTAGGTTGAAGTGTGATGGTGCATTGTTCCTCACTGAAAATTTAGGCCATATACAGTGCATCAGATTGATAGCTCTTGCCTAATTAGAATATTCATATATACGAAGAATGTTACAGATCCCATTATGGATTAAATTAGTACAATATTCATAAAAGTTATTTCATAAAAGATTACCAAATGCAGGAAGTTGAGCATTTAAGATTAGTCCAGAAAAATGTTTATACAGATTCTATGCACTCAAGTAGAGAACATAACATGCACAAGGTAGTAAGAATTGTATGTCATGTTAGGAAGAGGTTTTGTTCTATTAGTTAAGCAACCAATAATGTTTTCGTTGGTTGAAAAGTTATGGAGGGATATATATATATTGAAAGGCAACTAATCTACAGGACTTTGTTTTCTTATTTGGATTTAGTGAAAGTAAACATATAAGTAAAAATCTATGCAACCAGAGGAAGAGAAGTGATAACAACATGTCTGGTTTCATTGCTTTGGCAGAGATTAATTGATGCTTTCTTCATTGTGAAAGAAAGAATGTGACAATCCTTAGTGAAGTGGAGAGTTGGAGCAGAGGAAGAAGAGCTTCAGTTCCTCTCCCTGCACCAAAAAAATCTGTTTCAACATATTGTTTGGCTAACTGTTAATTGATTCTCATTTTTAATTCTCATTACTTATTTGAATTGTATGGTTGTAGAGCTTATGTGGTTTTTAATTACTTAAAAGTGTTTATTAGAAATGAAGTTTGATATTGATTGAATGGTTTAAAAGTGTTGTTGAAGTTAACCCAACACCTCACTCTCTTGGTACTTGTTCTAGTGCATTGATTTGGTCTGGAAAGTGATGGCTATCAACAACAATAATACTTGTAGGTGATTTGCTCTTGCAGCTGGTGGTGGAGCATAGTGAGTTGTTCAGTTTGCCTAAATTTTCACAATCATTCTGCACTTTTTTCAAACAGGTGTTGGAGCCTCAACCAGGTACTTACTTCCTCAAGTCATCACAAATTTAATTTCATGCATTCATTTTGTCTTTGTCAGTATGGTTTTCAGTTACTTGTATAGTGATTGCTGAAATTTGCTTATGGGTAAAGTTTGTATGATATTTAGAAGTGTTAGTTTTTTGTATGATGGAAAGTGAAACACATAAATGCAATTTTGCTCCTTCTCTTTTTGCTGCACATCTCATTCATGTCATGGCTATTTCTCTGTTTAATAATAATAGTACCTCAATAATCTAATTCTTTTAATACAAATAATTGATACAATAGAAGGAGTGAATTAAATACATTACTGAACTTAGGATTGATTTACCCTTAATCTTACTACTTGATGTAGAAGGATAAAAGTATTGATGTAGAAGGATAAAAGAGAGACTGTATACAGAGAGAGTATGAATAGTGTTTGATTTGTATTCCCCCTTCATGAGTGTACAGAGAGTATCAGAGACAACCAACGGGAAGCTTACAGTTAAAGTTGTTCCATTGTATATGCTGTCTGGATTATGGACAGTGAATTGCCAGTCTGGAACATACATTCCATAAAGTAAAGCCAAGTAAACAGCAAGTATGGAAGCCCCCACTAGGCTGAAATTTGAACAACTAAATGTTCAAAAGCATATAACATTTGCAATTAACCAGAACCATACTTTTGTATCAGACTAATCAGCTAAAATATACTGTAATAGAAAATGAGGTGGAAAAAATTAAAAAAATCACCTGAAGGATGCCACACCACCTTATTTGTTTCATGTGAACACCATATGTTAGATATTCCGGAGCATGAGAGAAACCACCTTCATCATTGAGGTCATCCATCATATCAAAACAAGGCATGCCTTAGATTGTTACCAGAATTAGATTTAGTAAACTGAAATCTAGAATCAATTATTATTGCACATTATAGAAGAATAACTTTCATAAGACCGAGTATATTTTAGCAGGGAGTAATGCTCAGTGAAGTGTCCGTAACATCAAATAAGAAGTTCCTGATGCCTTTTCTCACCCCCTCTTCAACAGGGGAACTCTTTAGTTATGCTGAAAAAAGAGGGCAAAAGGAAATGTCTGAGAAAAACTAACCTTGCAAGAGCAATCCCCATAAGAGGAGTTTGAGTTGGAGATATCATATACTGGAATATTATTTCTTGATAGACAATTTGAAAAGATTTGAAAATCACTTTTGAATTGTGTTGAGAAGGAAAGGTGGATAGAAGATTTTGTGTTGATTGGTATGTGATGGGGAAGAGGAACATAATATAAATATATAAGTAAAATACAAAGTTCCCCTTATAAAGTAATATGTGAAACCTAATTGGAAGGGTTTGTTTATGAATTATGGGTATAAAAAGAAAGAGAGAAGATGGAAATTGGAATTGAGAGTGACAGTTATGAGTAACAGATTGGGAATGTTTGGTGTGTGTGTCCGTAGTGGAGACATTGGCTTAGGCCAATATGTCACAGTGTCACCTTTCCATATTGGGCTTGGTTCAATGGAACTTCTTACCATCAAACTTGTCACCTATAACACCATTTGGGGAGGGAAGAAAAATAAATAAAATTTGAAAACCTCATGATGACAGCTTGCAAGTCAGACAAAAAACAATGCTACCATTTAAAATATATGATATGAAAGCCCATATAGCAAACACAACACCATTGCTTCCGATAGCTATACCTTTTGCCAAGCCTTGTCTGAGTCCTAACTTTACTGAACCTTGTAGAGCATCAAAGGAAGCATCTATGGTTTTGCTTTCCACCCACAAAGGAGTCCACTGTTGTGATGGAACATATTGCTTGTTATGCCACTGTACCAGCCTTGTTGTATTCTTGTCTCATCTGGCTGGCCAACCCCATTAGTGTCCTCCCATACATAAAACCAAGGATCATAAGTAGAACCACGAAAGGGAACCCCACAAGGGTCAATCTCCATAATAATGAAAAACTCACTATGTAGCTCGCCACAAACATAGAGGCATTCATCAAAAAATTTGGAACCTATAGTTTTCAAATTTGGGACAAACTGTTAAATCAATGGTTGATGTGACCACACACACACATAAGACATAAATGAGTAGATCTCAAGCACATCATCTATGAATTCTTGTTAAGATGAAACTTTATTTAAAGTTTTACAGTAGTACCATGTGATTTTGACTCCACTCAATACTTGACTTTATAGAAAGTATAGATGTTTGGTTTTTGTTTGTTGGAATTGATTTTGTCTAAAACAATGTTACATCAGCTTAAAGTAGTAAAACACTTTGTTTACGACAGTGAAGTTAAACACTTTGTTTAGTATCAAAATTGAAAGGTCAACAAAAAAACAAGTTACTGTTATGGTCACCATGACCACTGCCACCACCCATTTTTTGGAACCCTTTGGTTAATAATTTGGTCAAAAACAAGCAACAGTAAGATTCTTTGACAACTACTGTTGCTACTTCATCTTCTTCTGTGTTGCTTTAAAGAGCCTCTAAGTGGCCCTATTATTTTCACTATTGCTGCTGCAACGTTATGATGGAATTTATAGGCCCAAGATAAAGAAAAACAGAATTTGACTGTTGAACACCTATAAATTGACTAAAGTAGGTAAGAATTTTGTTTAACTTGCATAAATTTGTTAACAAACCTGCATTTAGACCATCACTGAATGTTCATCTATATGTTGTGTGTTGATGTATATATTGTATGTTCCTATATATTGTATTTTTATTTATTAGGCTACAACTTGATTAAGTTAAGTAGTCATTTAAAGTCCTATGGTACTAAAAACATTCTCATTAGAATGAGAAGGGTAATAGTACCTTAAACACTTACAAAGTACAATTTTTATACAAAAATACTGTATAAAAGAGAACTTTAGTAATGTCAGATTATTGACTCCCCCAAATTGTATACACAACCACTTAGGATGTTAAAGGCATTTCAATACTGAGGACTTCTGTTTGGATGCCCTTATTGAATGCCTATGACAATAGTGTTGAAATTGCCTTCCATGTTCGACTTGAGTAGTAATAGGTTTATTACTTATGTCACATGGAGTGTTGCTGTTTTGGCTAAGTTTTTATTTGTTTGGCTTGTCACAGAACATGGCCCATTTTCCCAACCATCGTGGATGGATGTACGACCGTTGTTATAGTGGAAGGAGAGGTTTGAAGGAATCTTTTGTCATTGGAGTTGAAGAGTTCGTGGAGACGGCCCGACGATCTCAATATTATGCCCTTGATGGAGGGATTCGATGTCCATGCTTCAAGTGCGAATGTACAAGTATTTTGAAAGATGAAGTCGTCAAAGTTCACCTTTACCAAAAAGGGTTCATGCCAAATTACACGGTCTGGACATTTCATGGTGAAGAAATTCCTTCGACCTCCACTGCAGCTGAAAAACGGCTTGCATCAGGTTCGAATAATATTGTACATACATCTGAGATAGATCAATTTGCCTATATGCAAGAGATGGTCGACAATGCTCTTCGTCAACATGCTGAAGAAGCAGACGATAGTCATGATGAAGAACCTCCAAATGAAATGACGCAGAGGTTTTACAATTTACTCACAGAGGCAAATCTACCTGTATTTGAAGGTTCATCTGAGTCAAAATTGTCAGTGTGCATTAGACTCATGGCTGGGAAATCTAATTGGAACGTTCCCATTCAAGCAGTGGACTTCTATACAAAACTGATGTTAGATTTGACACCACCAAACAATTTTATGCCGAAGAATTATTACCAAGCCAAAAAATGTGTTTCAAAGTTGGGATTGGATGTCAAGAAGATTGATTGTTGTGTTAATGGATGTATGTTATTCTATGACAATGACAGTGGCAAAAATGATGCATTGTTGGTGGAATGCAAGTTTTGTGGCTCACCTCGATATCAGACAATGCATGCTGGACGGAGGCAAAAAAAACCAATTCCATTAAAGTCCATGTTCTATTTACCTATAATTCCAAGATTACAAAGATTGTTTACTTCAATGCAAACAGCAGAACACATGACATGGCATGATGGTAACAAAACTCCGGGACTTTTGCGTCATCCTTCTGATGGTGAAGCTTGGAAGCACTTCAATCGTAAACATCCATCCTTTGCTAGTGAACCGCGTAACGTCAGACTTGGTCTATGCTCTGATGGGTTTACCCCGTACATTCAGGCGTCTGCATCACCATATTCATGTTGGCCCGTGATAGTTACACCATACAATCTACCACCTGAGATGTGCATGACAAAGCCTTACATGTTTTTATCGTGTATAATACCAGGTCCATCTAATCCCAAATCATTGATTGATGTTTACTTGGAGCCTTTGATTGATGATTTGAAGAAGTTATGGAATGGTGTTTGGACGTATGACGTTTCAAGGAGGCAAAATTTCCTTATGAGGGCAGCCTTGATGTGGACTATTAATGACTTCCCAGCGTACGGCATGTTATCTGGTTGGAGCACACATGGTCGATTAGCTTGTCCACATTGCATGGAACATACAAAGTCATTCCAATTGAGTCATGGCCGGAAAAGTAGTTGGTTTGACTGCCATTGACGGTTCTTGCCCATTGATCACCCCTTTAGAAGAAACAAAAAGGCATTTCGAAAAGGACAAGTTGAAACGGATATGCCCCTGCCAAAGTTGACTGGATCGCACGTGTGGAGAAGAGTGAAAGACTATCCAAAAGTCACTGAATTTGGTCAGAATAGGCTAGAAGGGTTTGGGGAATGGCATAATTGGACTAAAAGAAGCATATTCTGGGAACTTCCCTATTGGAAGGACAACTTGCTAAGACACAACATCGATGTGATGCACACAGAAAAAAATTCTTTGACAATGTCTTCAACACAGTTATGAATGTTAAAGGTAAGACAAAAGATAATGAGAAAGCAAGAAAAGATTTACCTTTGTATTGTGCACGAAAAGACTTAGAGTTGAAGGCACAAGGTAACGGCCGATTATTTAAACCAAAAGCAAATTACACCATGTCAAAAGACGAGACAAGAATAGTGTGTGGATGGATCAAGGAGCTTAGAATGCCAGATGGATATGCTTCTAACTTGTCCAGATGTGCCAATGTTCAGAACGGTACTATTCAAGGGTTGAAGAGTCATGATTGTCATGTATTCATGGAGACTTTCATCCCTCTTGCGTTCAGTTGTTTGCCAATGCACGTGTTACATCCACTGATAGAAATCAGTAACTTCTTTAAAGATTTGTGTTGCACGACACTAAAGGAAGATTCCCTTAAAAAGATGGATGAAAATATCCCGATTATTCTCTGCAAATTGGAAAGAATATTCCCTCCTGCATTCTTTGATTCAATGGAGCACATTCCAATTCATCTTGCATATGAAGCTTGGCTTGGGGGACCCGTGCAGTACAGGTGGATGTATCCCTTTGAAAGGTTTATGGGAGAATCCAAACGGTCAGTTAAAAATAAAGCTAGAGTGGAAGGCTCAATTTGTGCAGCTTACTTGCACAGAGAGACAACTTATTTTTGTTCACATTATTTCAAGAACTTCATGTTGTCTCTCACTCATGTCAGAAATGAAATGCAATGGCAAGTTGAACCACGTGAAGGTGCATTATCAGTTTTCCGACAATCAGGCCGTCACGCAGGGAAAGAATTCACTCATTGGTTAACTGATGCTGAATTCAACTCCGCTCATGTCCATGTCTTGATCAATTGCAGTGAAGTCAAGCCGTACCTTGAGTATGTCATCATCCATCTCTAATCTATCAAAAGGTTTAATTGTTATACACTAATTAATTTCATTTGTACCAGCTCATTTGTTGTGGCTGAGCAAGTCACAGAAGGAAATACTTCTGGTAGAATACACTCTGAGTTTCCCCATTGGTTTAGAAATCAGGTCCGTAGTTTTGTCCTCCGTTTAGAGCAAGGTTAATTTGACTATTGTTTTTATAATTTTGTTAGTACCTTTGTAGGTTTTTAATCAGGCATTAACTCCCACGGTTCAAGAGTTAAGACATCTCTCCAATTGGCCAATGAGATGTGTCAAAGAATGGCACACTTACTTCATCAATGGTTACAAATTCCATACACATGAATGGTCTAAAGGAAAGAAAACATCAAATTGTGGTGTGTATGTCAAGGGCCTAACAGAGGGGTCTTATGATGATTTCTACGGCATCATTCATAAAATATATGAGTTAGAGTACAACAGCACTACTTCTCCAAACAGAGTGGTACTGTTTTATTGTGAATGGTTTGATCCTTCTAGAGCTGGTACTAGAGTCGATCCACGCTTTAATATTGTCGAACTGAACCAGAGATTAAGATATGGGCCTTTTGATCCTTTCATTCTACCATCTAATGTCAGACAGGTTTATTATGTGCCATATCCACCATTTCGCAATATTGACAAGCGTGGTTGGGCCGTAGCAATACAAACGAAGCCTAGAGGTCGCATAGACTCAAATGAAGTTGAGGAAGATGTAGCCTACCAACTTGACCAAATGTCACAATCACAAGAAATTATCGAAGTTGAACGTATAACCGCATTGGTCGACCCTGATGGTGATGGAGATGAATTAGAAGCAACAATACAAGGTGATGAAGAACAAGAGGAAGAAGAAGAAGAAGAAGAAGAAGAAGAAGAAGAAGAAGATGAAGAAGAACAAGAAGAAGAAGATGATGGTGATGATGACGATGAAGAAGAACAACAAGAAGAAGAAGACGATGCTGAAGATGAAGATGAAGATGATGATGATGATGACGATGATTGAATGTTGAACATCTATTGTAGCAAATTGGACTATCATTTCATTACCATTATCTAAAATACCATCTTTAAGTTGTTTGCAATTACTTATACATTGACTTTGAAAACAATTCATCCTTCTTTATTTGTTTATATTTTTTTCGCTGTATTTGTAACCATTTGAGTGCAGTAATGACAGGACAAGGTTCAGAGCGTCCTGATAAAGGAAAAGGGGTAGCAAGGCCTACAAAGAGGCAACGGCAGGCACCAAAGTATGTACTTAGGGTGCCTGCTAGACTACCTACCCCTGCTCCCGATACTACATCATCTGTGGGGCCTTCTCCTACCCCTAGTATACAGACTCCTACACCTGCAGTAGACCCTACTCCTCCTCCTGCAGTACACCCTTCTACTACCACTGCAGTAGACCCTTCTCCTCCTCCTGCAGCACACCCTTCTACAACCCCCACTCCTCCCCCTATTGTTATTACCCCCACTCCTCTCCCTGACCCTACTTCTATACCTTCCTCATCTTCTGTACCTCCTTCTGAGACTGTCACACCACTTGGTCATCCAGATTCAAGTGGTGATGCTGAAGATCTTGACCCGCCCCTCCATGATCGACCATGGATTGAGCCCTATGGTAAAGGGTAAGTTTATAATCTGTTGATATCATTTGATGTTTAAACCATATTGTAATTGAAATGAGTTTTGTTATGCAGGTTTATTCCATCTAGGGTTGCTTCCCAGGCCATCACACGTTCAATAAAGCAACAGTTTTTAAGTCCATGGCCTACTTGGGGAGCAATACCTGACGACGACAGAAAGACATTCTGGGAGCGTTTTCAGGTGAACAATCCACTAAACTAATTGTCGCTCTTATTTTAGTATGTTCTGTAATCAATGTTTGTTCTCTTTAATGTTACAGATGAAGGTGCAGTGGAAACCTGAACATGAAACTCAGATACACAGAAATTTCCACATGAAAGCATCTCATCGGCTGTCAGAGATGTTTAGGGATGCCCGGAATGCAGCACAGCACCCTAACTGGCTGGGTGAGCACATTTGGAACTCTTTACTGGCCCATTGGAATACAGTAGAGTTTCGCAATAAGTGTGCCAAAGCCCAGCGAAACAGAGCGTCTGAAAGGGGTGGCACCCTGCATACTGGTGGGTCGATCACCATTCATGAGCATGCCATTCGTATGGTATAATCTCATTACATAACTTTTTCTTTCATACACAAGTTATGTATATTGTATTTCATATGTACGCTTGTAATTCTTAATTATGTTACAGGCACAGGCTCTAGGACGGGCGGTCCATGTTGATGAGGTCTTTGCACAGACTCATGTTCGGAAGGGAACTAATGAATTTGTTGATGAAAGATCTCGGAAGACTCATGTAAGCAAATAACACTATTACTAATTTTTTATTTCTGTTATACTATCGTTCTCTGACATTGCTTTTAATGTTTCAACAGGAAGACTTTTCTACGAGACTTTCACAGGTTAGATCTGAACATGAGTCAGCTCCTACACCGGATGATGCCAGTAATGCAGATGATGACATCCGTAGGACACAGTGCTGGATCGACATCGTTGGTGAGAAGAAAAAGGGACGAGTATATGGTGCGGGACAGCTTGCTGCAAACTATACAGCATCCAGAGGAGGTACTCTGAAGCACCAGCCTTCTTCTTCCACCACTACTCCTGACGAGGTTCTTCGCCTGAGGCAGGAACTCCATCAACGTGACCAGGAGATCACTGATCTCATAACAGAGTTTACGAACTTCAAGGCCCTGATCATGAGAGTCTTGCCTGAAACCTCACAGGAAGTACAAAATATCCCTCTGACCCAGCCACGAGCCTCCTCATCACCTGCTGCCACTCAGCAGCCCACTTCAGTCCAACCCTCATCAGTCCAACCCTCATCAGTCCAACCCACACCAGTCCAGCCATCAATAGAGGAGCAGGATGATGAAAATCATTCTGATGATAGTTATGTACATTATTAGGTTTCATTTTCTTATTACTTGTTAGACAAACATTTGGATATTAGAACATTTTCAGTTGATATCATTTCAATGTTAGATGTACTTACAGACTTTGGATGTTACAACATCCTTGTGTTACATTGTTTTATGTTTGAACTACCCCATACATTATTTATACATTAATGGATGTCTTGTGGATTATTTGATGTGCATTGGATATTGATCATTGATTGGATCTTTGAGATGCACATTATGCATGTTTGTATGTGTTTGAAAACTGTTATGCAGGTCTGTTTGTAATTGAAATTTGTTATACAGGTCTGGGTTGCACAAGAAAAACCATTTTGCTGAAACCTGCCCTGCATTTTACCGAAGGCTTTTGCCCTTCGGTAAATGCCCTCGTATGGCCATTACCGAAGGCTTTCGCCTTTCGGTAAATACCATCGTATGCTCATTACCGAGGGCTCCTGCCCTTCGAAACTTACCGAGGGTTTTCGCCCTTCGGTAATTACCGAAGGCTTTTGCCCTTCGGTAATTAGCGAGGGCTTCTGCCCTTCGGTAATTACCGAAGGCTTCTGGCCCTCGGTAATTACCGAAGGGCGAAAGCCCTCGGTAATGGTTAGCGACAGGGGATTTACCGAAGGATTTTTGGCCGCCGATAGGCCTTCGGTAAACACCCATTATCGACGGCTTTTGGCATTTTCCGAGGGCTTCTGGCCTTCGGTAATGTCCTACTTTTTTGTAGTGTATCTTATTGGTTCGTATATTTGAAACCGACCAATCGCAGACTACCACATATGTTGTTGTGAAAAAAAGTTGTTAAAGAGACTTTTTCCGGTTGATTGACGCAAAAGAAAAAGTGTTATATATATATATATATATATATATATATATATATATATGATATAAAAAGTCTATTTTTCTATAAATAGCTATCTGGGATTGATATAGATATTCCTAGAAATTTATAAGAAATTTTATCCTTGTACATTGAGAATATAAAAAATTATATGTATTTCGAAAACTATAATGTAAAATAGAACAAAAAAAACCATCAAATCCATTAAACAATGACTTAAGTATTTTTCTTTCGTATTTTCTTTCTGAAAATAAAACTCTTCCTATTTTTACCTCCATAACTCAATTTGAAGAATTCTAAAAAAACTAAAAAGAAAACCAAGCCTTTAGCAGCTATTTCATTTATTGAGTGGTCTCTACTCCCCTTTCTTGCCCGTGTTTCATGATTAGAACCAGTATAAAAAGTAATTTTTTTTATTTTTATGGCGAATGTAAAATGGGCATAGAAAGTAAAAATTTTCTATGTTGACTATAGTTATGTTCATAATTGACATAGAAAACCCTTTCTAATTGTCATAGATAGACTTCGTTGCAGTAGTGGTTGTTTAAACCATTTAAAGCTTTTGCCGTTTAATGTCTTATGGTACTTAGGTCATCTAACACCTTGTGATATTTAGGTCATCTAACACCTTGTGTTACCCATAGACTGAGTGGTATTCTAATGAAACCTGGTGATTATAGTTTGTGTCCTCGCCTAACAACTTGACTTGTCTAAAACTTATACTCATTTAATGCTAAGACATGGCCTTTGCATTTATTAGACATCTTGTTTTCACTAACATATATGAAATATGGACATAATTAATAATACAAATTGTATATTTTTATCTTCAAACCACGTTGGTCAATGATTGAACCTCGTTATATCTAATAGACGTTCTTTCTTGATCGTCTAACGTTACTTTACTTTTAACCAGAGACTTACTCGTCTAGTAAAGTGATTATTTTGTTATCATCAAAACATTATTTGTTAACGGAGCTAATCTATTACAACAACAATGTGGAATGCATATGTCACAAGGAACTTTGCAAAATCTATTACGTTATAAATAAAATTTGTTTATGATCTTTAATATAGGTCATGAATCAAAGTACATAAACCATTATTGCTATAATATGGTTCAGAAGAAGGGGTGAATAAAGTATAAAAACAAATTCAAAAAATACAAGCAAACTAACTATTCAAAGTAAAAATGTAGGGATAGGAAAAATGCATACTAGAGAATTATATTGGTTCACCTCCACCTAAGGTTACATCCAATCTCTTAAGAAATATGATTAAGAAATTACACTAATCAACACCTTTAACTATCAACAATATCACCCTCTCTAGATTACACGAGTTTCAACCTCTCTAGGTACACAAGTATAGACCTCTCCAAGCTACATTGAGTATTAAGCTCTCTAGGTTATAATGAATAATTAGAAAGACTCTCACAACAAGAGTGTACAATTAAACTCACATGTTACAACTTCACTCAGTGAAGGATATACAATATATAATAAAAATGTATAAAATTAAGCAAAACATTGTAGAGATTAAGTAATGTATATAGTTTGAAATCAAGTTAAGCAAACATGTATATTTATAATGATAGAATCTAAAGTTTACTCATACAACTTTCTACTTGATATAGACTACATCTTTTTCTTTCAATTTAAAGCTTGGCAAAACACAAGGGACCTTTTAATTTAATCATCCTTATCGTCCTCGTCATCATCATTGTCATCGTTACTCGTAATTGTCATCATCGTAATTATCATCATCATTATTTTTTTCTTCTTCATCGTCCTCATATTCTTGTTCTTCTTTGTCTTCTTTTTCTTCATCATCTCCTTTTCTTCTTCTATTTCTCCTTCCAGCTCTTCAGGATCATCATCATCATAATAATCATGCAATGCAGATACACGTTTTGTTAGCATAAAGTTGAAGAGTAGAAGTTTTGATAATGTCTTAAAGTCAAGTCTCAAGTGCTTTTGTTGTAAGAAGATCTTCATGAAGACTTGTTTTATACTAAAGCTTTTGTAATTTAGTAGATTGATGTATAGGGTTTGGTTTATATTTGATTCTATGTATTGTTTGCCTTAGGTTGCGTTTAAATATGTTTTGAATAAGAAAACTTCATTTTATATTCAAGATAATCGATTACCAATTTATGATAATCGATTATCAATAATCGATTACCAACTTATGATAATCGATTATCAATAATCGATTGCCATAATTGATTATCACGAGCAATTATGAGATTTTTCAAGCAAGTTTTTTACTATTGTGCATTCATTGATGAATAATCAATTACCATAACTGGATAATCGATTATTACACGCTAAATAGCTGACAACGGATTTTTGGAGGTATCCTTGAGTGAGATCTCTATAAATTAGATTGAGACTCTCATTCTAACATACAATATACGAAATAAGTGTATTTCGAAATTCTTATTTGTTGTGTGCAGTGATAAGTGTTTTAGGGTTTGTGTAACCCTTGTGACGTGGCTTTAAGAACTTCACGTGTTGGCATAGAGTGAGAACTTTCACTAGGAGTGTGATTGAGTGTTATTGTTGTTGATGAGTTGAAAGTTTGTCATCCTTTGTGAAAATTCAAAGGAGATAGTCATCCTTCGTGAAGCATTCGGAGGAGGTGTTCATCCCTTGTGAGTTTCAAGGGAAGTGAGTTTCATCTCTTGTGGTAACAAGAGAGGTGTTCTAACCTTCATGTTTATTTTCTTTGTGATTGTAATAGTTTGTTGGTTTGTGATAGTGAAGCATTAACTCTCGATTGAGATTAACAACTGGATGTAGGATCTGTGTGATCCAAACCAGTATAAAAATTACCAGTGCAATTTTCTCTCTTCCTTACTCTTTTAATTTGTTTAAATTGTTTTAAGGAATTTATATTTACTTGAAAAAATTATTAGAAGAACGATTTGTGATAAGAAACTAATTCACCCCCCTCTTGGTTTGTTGAACGTGTTAGCCATTCCGCTGCATCGCTTTGACAATTGGTATTAAAGCTTGCTTTGATAGTAATTCAAAATGACGGGCAACATCAAACTTTTGCTGAAGGTGCCTCTATCAATAGACCTCCATTACTTACTGGAGAAAACTATGCTTTTTGGAAAGTGAGAATGCAAATTTTCATGGAATCTATTCATAGTGAGATTTGGGAAACTATCACAAATGGTCCTTTTGTTCCTATTGTATTTATTAACAATTTGTAGGAACCCGAACTGCAAGAACAATGGAATGTTGAAGCTAGAAGACAATCCTAACATGATGTAAAGGCTCGTATAACATTATATCATCTACTCTAACTGTTGATGAGTTTTACATGATATCAACCTATAAAAATGCTCAAGAAATATGGGAGATGTTGAGAGTCACCATGCCAAGCATGATATTTTGTATAGTTCTTCTTTACGTGTCCAACTCTTTTACAAAAGAAACAGTTATAAGCTTATTTGTCTTTCTGTTGTGGTGGACCCTTAACAACTTCATTCTTGGGATTCTCAATTTTCTTCCTTTTGCCCTTGTCTTTAGAGGTACTTACTAAGTGAGCACTTTCCATTTTTTTTTCTTACTTCAGTCTTTCATTTTCTTGTACACAATATAAAATGAGCTCATTATGAGACCATTTCTCCTTCTTACAATTATAAAATACCTTAAATTGTCCAAACTATGCAAGAAGAGATATCAAAATTAAGTGTATGAGTAATTCTTCTAACATCTCAAGTTTTAGTGCCTTAAGTTTTGAAGCAATGTTCGACATTCCCACAATGTACTCTCTCACATTTCTTTTACCTTGATACTTCATGGAAATTAAGCTCTAAAGAAGCGCACTTGTTTCCTTCTTATCGTTTTTCACAAAATACTTTTCAATCTCAATAATGAAATCTTTAGCACTTGTAAATTTTTCATATAGAGCACCCTTGAAGACATCTGGAATGTTGTACTTAATACTAATCATACTCATGCAATTTGAGCAATTACACTTCCCATTATCTTTCCTTTCATACTTAAGTATGTAAGAGAAATAAGTTTGCAATCCTTAATGCAAGGTTGAGATCCATGAAACTAAGAACTATCTCCATGTTTTATTTCCAGTCCTTAAAATGTGTTTCATTAAAGACCAAAACTGAATTCAAATTAGCCAAGATATTGAAGCAATCATAACTAAATTTAGAACAAGAGAAATAAAGTAATTAATTTCACATCATAAAAATAATAATTATAAATATATTCAAATACTGGTGTATCTCATCTTAAGATACCTAATACACCATCGATATCAAGTCTTTAGACAATAATATTATCAGCTAAGGATATCTCATTTGATTGATTAAATATTAATAATAAAATATGTCCAGCAACAAACTTACTTTTGAATTAATTTATCATTAACAAACAAACGTTTACAATTATCACAAGTTTACCATGTGTATGTAATTCGACTAATATTTGTATAAATATATATAAACACAAATATTTAAAATTTCTTATAAATTATCCAAAAAAAAGTTACTTTAGTAATTTATTAGTTTAAATAACTCATTTAAAATTATATTAAGGAATAAAAAACTTGAGTACTTATTGCAAAACATATATATATATATATATATATAAACATAAGATTAAATATATGTATACATATACATATGTATATATATATAGATATATATACATATGTACATATATATGTATACTACATATATACATATGTATACATATACATATGTATATACATATATACATATATACATATGTATATACGTATACATTATGCATATGTGTACATATGCATGCATATGTGTACATATGCATATGCTTATGTCTACATATGCATATGCTTATGTGTACATATATATATACATATGTGTACATATACATATGCATATCTATACATATGTATATGTATATATATGTGTGTATGTATATGTATATATACATACATATATATATATACATACATGCATACATACATACATACATATATATATATATATATAAACATACATACACATATATATATATATATATATATATATATATGTTATATATATATATATACACATATATATACACATATACACATATATATGTACATACATACATATACATATATATGTACATACATATACGTACATACATATACATATATATATGTACATACATACATATATATATATATATATATATACATACATATACAAATACGTACACATACACATACGTACACATACACATACACACACACACATACACACACACATACACATACGTACACATACACATACACACACATACACATACACACACATACACATACACACATACACATACACATACATATACATACACATACATATGTATATACATACATATGTATACATATATATATATATATATATGTATATATATAAAAGAATGGTAACAATGTTTCCAAAATCACATTACGCTGGATTTGATAAAATCAAATACCAACTAATCATTCGAATCAAATCAATTCCAATTGGAATTGACATTTATAGTGGTTCCAATTACACACCTCATAGGACGTAATAATTACAATTCAGTTGCACAATTCAAGAATTAATAGTCGTAACAGTGGCAATGTTTTTCCAATTGCCCTAATTCATGCTTTCAATTCAATTTAAAAACATTCAGTACCATTTTAAAAGCAATTGAAGCACAGCGGAACAATTAATTATGAAACTAACCGAATTTATATGCATCATCAGCGTGCGTGTATGGAGCTGACATAAAAGAATTCCAGAATGCAATTAATAATTGGAATCGAAACTTCATCATACACGCAGGGAAAACATAAACTAGTCTGTGCGACACAGCAGAAGTGCCACAAGATCGCGTCTGTGCCACCACTGGTCACCGCCGCTGCTGCGAGTTCGAAGCAAGCCACCCATGACCCCTACAGATGCGACCAGCACCGCAGCTTTCTCCCTGCAGCATCACCGGACAGTCACTGCGACGAAGGCGCCACCACGACAGCAGATCGCGAGACAGAGAGACCACTAAATCGCGCCTTTGCCGCGAGTGCGTCATCGCTGCAAGAGCTCCACCGTCGCGCCCGTCGCCTGGGAAGAAGCCTCCACTGGATTACGCCATCATCACAACGCTAGGGAAAAGAGATTGCAGGTCATCAATGGAGGTTGCAGTTCGTGGGGAAGCAGAAGGAGATTGCGCGAGAAGAAGTTGGGGTTTTGAAGAGTTTGAAACCCAAACCCACGATAGAGTGGAAACGAGATTGGGATTTTCAAAACAAAATTAAAAGAAAAAACTCTAGATTTCACAAGTAGGATCATAAAATTTGGGAAAAATCAAATTAGAGGTAATGTGAATTGGGAAGAAAAACTTACAATAAATCTAATGTTTTGATACCCAATTGTTGGATTATCTATT
The DNA here is from genome assembly GCF_029865625.1 of Vigna umbellata. Classification (NCBI taxonomy): domain Eukaryota; kingdom Viridiplantae; phylum Streptophyta; class Magnoliopsida; order Fabales; family Fabaceae; genus Vigna; species Vigna umbellata. The sequence continues at coordinate 81,701,038 of NC_142165.1, read as the reverse complement.
CAAAATTATTAATGAACAATATATCTTATAATTAACTCAATAATCTTCTATATAACTTAGATTGACAATTGTAAATAACATATTAAAGATATACAACTTTTTTGGTTATTTTTTTCTAAAAATTAATATTTCTAATTTAGTGTTTCATCAAAATAAAATATTACTTGTAATATTTATATAATTAATACTTCATGACATAATGTAATTAATTAAATCATTTTAATTAATATTTTAACTAATAATATAATTAGCATTTAATTATTTATTACAAATATATAATTAATTAATTCATTAATTAATTTTAATACTTTCACGGCAACTACCAAACTAATCAAACTTGAAAGGACAACATATAAGATTATCTTTAGAATGTTAACATGAAGAGTTTTTTTATTTTAATTTACGATCTATTATTAGCATTATCAACTTCTATTTTTATGAAGATTATCACCTTCTATTTAACGTTAATAATAATAATAATAATAATCATTATCTTCCGTTATTTTTATGTCGAGTGCATAAATAAATAAGTGCATGTGAACGTAAGAATTTTATTAATTTGGTAAGACATGTCTATTTGAATAATATATATACACATGCATAAATATAAATATAATAAATTCTAACCGATAGAATCTATTTTAGTAAGAAAATATTTCTCGTTTTCTTATTTTAGTCAGGTTAGTTAGTTATCATTTTTTAAGGAAAAGTTAGTTATATAATTATTATCTTCTACTTTAATTATATTTAATACTGTCATAAAATATTATAAAATCCTGTAAGAAAAACAAAGATTTATCCTACTTAAATAAAATAAGTTTAGAATTTGACTTCTAAATTATTTATAACAAACATAAATACTAGAAAGAGAAAGCTCTGTCAGAACGGTTATGGGACATAAGCATAATTTTATATTTTGTGTGTAAAATACAGTTGTCATATAAGAAAATCAATGAACTTATTTTAAATAACAATTATTATGATCTCAAAAAATTTAAAAACTATAGTTTTTGCTCTTTAGCATGTAATCAAGAGTTCAGTGTAGGTTATATATAGAAAAATATATCTTTAAAAAAATATTCTTGATATACCTAAATTATTTATATTGATATTATTCTTTTTTTATTTTTTATATACTTTTTAAAAAAAAAATACAAAAATTTATATAATTATTCTATCTTTATACTATGTATGGAATGAATGTAAGAGTGTATCGTAATACCGTTTAGAAGAAATCAATCTTTACTTTGGTGGATGAATGACTTGAAAAAAAACATCAATAAATTGTAGTGACTTGATGATACGTGAGGTGGCCATTTTGACAAGGTGAAGTTAGATTATAAAATGCATTTAATGCATTTTATTATAAGAAGTTACGTCTGCAAGACTTGGCAACGCAGATTTAGTAAAAATATTGCAGGTTGCATCGTGCTTCTTATTTTATAGCTCCCACCGCCTCTGTTCCTTGCCAAGTCTAGTTTCGTCCTTTGATTGCTCCTTCATTTCCAATAATGAATGCCACTGTGTGAACCTATGTTATATAACTATATATATCCATTCACCTTCCATTCCTCTCATCACTGTCTTCCTTAATTGAAGGTCTCCTTCATATTCTCTCTCACACATGGAACCTGAGCATTACTTTCCTTCTCCCTCTCTCCTCTTAACCAGGTAGCCATCAATCTATGCATATGCATATGCATGTGTTTGATAATCAAGAATATCTTTAAATTTCGGTTCTAGACCCCCTCTTTTCCTGTCATTAGTTTATTCTACAAATTCAGAAGCTAATCTGCTTGCAAATGGATATTGGTAACAAAACAAGTTAGCAAAAGGTTTCAAATACTAATTTTTTAAGATTTCTATGTCTATGTATAACAAAGAGTTATTTTTTTACTTAGATCTTTTATTGTGTCCTCATGAATGAGAAACTGAGGGTATGGATGAAATTTAGATAGAACATAGTTTTCGGGAATGATTTGCATGTTTAAAGAAAGTTTGAATTGAAGGTGTTATGATTGAGATAAATTTGTGTTGCACATGTTGTGTACGTTGATTGTATCTATGATGAGTGAGTGATGAATGAATGAAGGTGGTGGACGAGGGAGACGGTGGCGGTGGTGACGGGAGGGAACAAGGGCATAGGGTTTGCATTGGTGAAGCGTTTTGCGGAACTTGGAGTGAGTGTGGTGCTAACAGCTAGAAACAAGCAGAGAGGGGAAGCTGCGGTGGAGACACTGAGAGAAGAAGGGGTTGGTGATTACGTTCATTTTCTACTCCTCGATGTCTCTGATCCCCTTTCTGTTTCCACCTTTGCCTCCTCCTTCAAAGCCAAGTTCGGACCCACCTTGGACATTCTGGTGCCATTCTCGTTCTACTATTTTACTTTTCTCATTCTATCTCTCTCATGTCATCACATGCTCTTTTCCGAGTCAAAGCAAATTAAATCTCACCAATCATTACAAAACTGAAGCATTAGTATGAATGTGTGTGTGATCAGGTGAACAATGCGGGGGTGTCGTACAATGAACTAGAGGAAAACTCGGTCGAGCACGCGGAAACTGTGATGAAGACCAACTTCCACGGTCCCAAGTTGCTCATTCAGGCTCTTCTTCCTCTCTTCCGTCGCTCTTCTTTTTCCATCACTCGAGTTCTCAACGTTAGCTCAAGGCTTGGCTCCCTCAATGTACCTCGTTCTTTTCTACCATTTTTTATTTTCCTCCTCTGTTAAAATCTTTCGATAAACTTCCCCATGAACAAAAAAATTCACTTTTCTTAAAGTTCAAATTATTATCTTTCTTTTTATTCGTTAAAACGTGACCATTTCGTGGTAGTATATTAACTATTGCGCTTTTAAAGTAAAAGACAAATGATGAAACAGGAAGAATCTCTCTTTTTTTATATACTTTTCTTTCTCCTTCCCCTTTTATTCTTTCTATGTATATGGGTCTTTGTTCACACTGGTTTCACACCTTCGGAAGGAGTGTGGGAATCATGGTCTGAGATTCCTTCACTAATGTTTCTTTTAAGGTTTGTAATATGAAAATTAGTATTTTCTAATCGTTTATACATTTTGGTAATACGTTGTTGAACTGTTTGCAAGAGCAGAAGGTGAGAAACGCAGATATAAGAGCAGTGCTAGAGCGCGAGGAGTTGATGGAGGAGGAGATAGAGGGAGTGGTGGACATGTTCCTTAGAGACGTGAGGGAGGGACGGTGGAGGAAGGAAGGGTGGCCGTCGTACTGGACGGAGTACGCCGTGTCGAAGCTGGCTCTGAATGCGTATTCGAGGGTGTTGGCTAAGAGATATTCTTACGAAGGAAGTGGGCTGAGCGTGAACTGTTTTTGCCCTGGTTTCACTCAAACCTCCATGACCAAGGGGAAGGGTACCCACACCGCCGAGGCCGCCGCCGCCTGCGCAGCAACCCTTGCATTACTTCCGCCGCACCTTTTGCCCACCGGAAAGTTCTTTTCCCTTGGAAGAGCCGCCACCTTCCTCAACGCTACTTCTAAACTCTGATACCCCACCCCACGCCTACGTAATTAATAAGTTTAAGCTAGTTCAATACTTTAATTACTACGTACTACCCACTAATTGATTAGTCCACTCAAATGTGTGTTTACATTGTATTACACTCTTTCTTTGTCTGTCTTACAACCGGCTAATTCTAGAATATCAATATTATGGGATTCTGTACCTGCCTTAAATATATGTTGAGAAAGTTTTGTTATTATATTTTTAATAAATAATATATTTCATATTTCTTAAGGCTGATTTGATAAATTATAATGAGGTATAATTATCATGATATTTGAATATATCTTTAATGTTTAAATTATTCTGAATTTTTTTTGTATATTTCAATAAGTTATCATAAAGAAAATATAAAATAAAAAATGATAATATCAAATGTAAAAAATTTGTGTGTTAAAATATCAATATTTAAAAAAAATTGAATATGTGAGTAGAATAGAAATGTTAAAGTAACATGAAAATAATTATAAAAAAATTCGAAACATATTTTGAAAAATGTCAGTTAGAAAAGTTATTTGATAAGGAGAATTTGGAGAGAAATAGAAATATTATACAAAATTGGATTACAAAAGGAGAATATATTCAAGAAATTAACTTTGAAGAAAATACATATACGTAATAGTAACAACATATACGTAATAGTTGAGGGAATTATCTAACCTAAAACAATTATCAACTTTAAATGTAACTAGTAAATAAACAGTTTCTTAACTTGCGCTTTGGTTTTAAAAAAAATCCTATTATAAGACGGTGATAATTTTGTAGTTTTTGTAAAACTATATGTCTCAGTTCAATTGAAATGCTAAAGGGTATATTGTTTCGATTCTTTGACCAACCGAGGCAAAAACTCATGCTTTCCCTCTGCAAATCAAACTTCTCACTTAACAACTTTTTCAAAATAGGCATATTGCCTTGGTTCTATACAGAACCGAGGAAGTATATCCTGTCAAAAGCTGACAACCTCTGTATCTGAACGTTCCAAATCCATTTTGTCAGTCTCTACTGCTTCGGTTTCATTTGAACTGATGTCATAGGGCTTTATGCCTTGATGCCTATAGTTAGACATATTTTCAAATTTTGTCATTTATAATTTTATTTTGAATTTTTTCTGAAAGGTTTATGCATTGGTTGTCTTTAGAACCGAGGCAATAGGATCTTATTATCTCAATTTTTTACTTAACCGAGGTAATAACCTCTTCGATAGTTAAAATTCAGAAACATAAAACAATAACCACTCTTCAAGGGAAGTATTAGTGATGATAAAGCAAGGTTTCATACCTCATCCAACCCTTTCATTCTCCCCTTCCTTCTTACCACCACCATCCTCAACTTGCCCCAATTAAACTCAACCTCAAACTCACCTGCACACGCAAACCCTCTTCAACATGATGTCGAAGGAGCACAAATTCTCCGATGACAAGCGTTGTAAGGTGCAAGATTGGCTCTCCAAGCTCCTTTGGGAGCTCACCTTGCTCGAGTGGGCGACAACTAGCTCACAGTAGTTGGGCGGGACGACTTGAGGGTGTCGATGGAGGTCCGAAAAAGCGTTGTGACCGAGAAGAGACAGTTCTTCGGGGAGAAGCTTCGCTGTGAAGGTGCAGTGTCGCACTCGGTAGAGATTAGCGACTACGATGATGTAGAAGTGTGTGTGGAAGTTGTGGTTTTGATGCACTGTGAGGATCTCAAGGTTAGGTTGCATTCCATGGACGATGAGGTTCCTAAAGTTTTTAGCTTGCTTTCATTTTTTTGTTCTTTGTTTTGTACATTCTTTTTGTTCTTGTTTCTTGACTGCAATTAGTTTTATGTTCTTACTTTTACTTGCATTATTTGGTAGGTAGCGGCATCAATCGTGTTTGATCTTAGGGTTTGTCATGCCTAGAATATTTGAAATTTATTCCATGAAGTGAGGATGAACAAGAAGATGTGATATCCCAACTAGAACATCTGAAGATTCATGACTCTGCAGCTGAAGTTCTTCTTAGAGTATCATTGGATCCATCTACTACAAGTAAAAGATGACAAATATCGTAGGAAATGAAAGCTTTGTTATCCAAATTACTTAAAGAGAAATAAAAAAATAAACTCTGATGAAAAAAATACCTCATACTGCCTCGGTTCAAAGGAACCAATGCAATAAACCTCGTAGGAAAAAAATTAAAGAAAAATATATTAAATACCCTCTACCGCTTCGGTTGCATTTGAACCGAGGTGAAAGACTATTCCTTTTTGTCTCGGTTCAGAACCGAGGCAAAAAGTTTACCCTTTTTTCCTCGCTTGTATATACCTCAATTTGTTAACCACTGCGTATAAGCAAAAATAACTGTTGTTGTTTTCCTTTACTACACTAGTGTGTATAAGTTACATTATGTATTATGAAGCACACTAGGAAATTATCAATTATTTTTAATAAAATTTAAGTTAGGTATTATAGTAAACGTTCACATCTAAGTTACATTAACGTTCTAAGGTTCAACAATTATATGTTATAACATGAAACAATTAATTGAAAAAACAAACAAAAGTACAAGGATCAAAACTAAATCCATGTTTAGAAACATACAAAACAAACTTCCTAACAAGTTATACAAAATGAAATGAACAAATTGATACCTACTAAAAAAAACTCTAAACCATGAGGAAGAAATTGAATCACTAAAATCGAATCTCTTATCAATTATAAAATTAGTAAGCCTAGTGTTAGTTTCATGATAAATATAAAATCTTAAACTCTATATCCTCACAACTTTTCATGTATTTCTTCCAAATACCTTTACGCAGTGTTCGCTTGAACAGATTTTACTGTTCAAAGGCGAATGCGAGCGATGAAATGAAGCGAACATGGTGTTTACTTTCGCCAGTTTGCGACGACGGAATTGAGAGGATTTGCGGGATACATGCTTTTTGTATCACTCGCATATATGAGATGATTTGCAGAGAATTGAAAGCAAATCTCATCTTTGCCCTTTGTAAATATCATGATATCAGCTGAGAAAAAGAAAGATGTATTCGGTTATGGGGTGCGTATTTGGTTACGCTATAGAGTGAGAAGAAAGCTGAGTGTTGTATTCGATTCTGCTTCGTTGTATTCGGTTCCAACCGTTGGTGTGTGAAAGTTGGGCGCATACGGAGGCCATTTCCGAGCAAGAAACTCAATCTGAGGTAGGTGTTGTTGTGTGTGAACCTGAAACGGTTGGGGAAGAGGTGGACCGGTCTACACCGGTTGGTTCTTCTTCTTCTGCAATGCGTAACGGGAGCTTGGGGAGTGAGACGGAGTCTTCATTTGTTTCTCCGGTGAGTCAGATGGTGTCGTTGAAGAGAATTTTGAGTAGAGAGAAAAAGGAAAGTGTTTCGGGGTGGTGGTGGGAGGGTGCAGCTCCACAACCACCGAGTTAGATGTAGAATGGGAAGAGTGTGCCTTGGGGAGTTGTTCATAAGGATAAATCAAAGGTGATGTGGTGGTGCTAGATTCTGAATTGTAGACTGGGAGGAATCCTCATGTCATTTACCACTTATATGAAGAAATTGGGAGTTTAATAATTATTTTTAATTATTTACTTTTTACAATTAAATATAACATTAACAAATTATTAAATAATAATTAAATATAAAATTAAAATAATAATAATAAGAATTAATGTTAATTTTTTATTTTTTATAAATATTTTTACAATTAAATATAACATTAAAATTTATCATTTTATATTACTTTAATAATCAGGGGCATTTTGATAATCTTTAATTTCTACCAATTAAACAATTCTTTTTATCTTTCACATCAATCAAATCCTACACTAATTCTCACAAACTTAACATCCCAGAAATATAGCACACAACTATATACAAGTGTCAACATTTAATAATATGATAGAACAATTACTACAATATTAAAGTCAAACTTACAATTATTACAAAAATAACCATAAAATTTTTCGAACTTTACAAGAGCTTCCTATACTACTATCGAACGTTCATTATATAACCAAACGGTTATATTTACAGAACAAAATAGTGAACGGTCGTTTCACAAAAACTATCTATATTATATGACCGAACGGTCATCTCCTATTCAGCAGGAGTCTCACCGTCCAGCTCCTGTTCCAACGTAAGCCCTTCCCCTTCTGCTCACATCCAACAAGGATGATCATTGCCATAGAAAACCGAACGGCAACATGATAAAAAACATAAAATAAGGGTAAGCTACTATAATTCAATTAAGCATGCATTCGTACATGAAATAAAACTACAATTCATTATAGACCGAACGCTATAGCATACAAGAGCCAACGTAGATATCACACATAACTTGAATATCATAATTCACGTATGACTGACACTTGACATGACCATCCGGATTGTATGAATACGTAGCTTGAGGTCGTTCGTGCACTCGGGTGGTGGAGTAACTGGAAAACCATCAGCTGCCACCCGAGGTTAGTCCGTTATAACTCACCCAAGAACCTATGGGCTAGGACCTTCCGCCATTCTCACACAATGACTTATCCATCTCTACTTGAGAACTGGTAATCATCAGAATATCAGGATGAACTCCGTGAATTTCACTATCCGTATTCATACTTTACCACCATATTATCCTTACATTGAGACATTCCTCCCCGGAATTCTCTTCCACATTACTTGAAACATAAACTTTTACTTGAATACTAATAATATTTCCCATACATAATAGATCATTGCTGTAATAAACAACCAGCACCAAGCCATAACATTAGCATTGAAAGATCAAACAACATTTCACATAAGAAGATCAAACGCTCAAACAACACCACCCTTAGTTACCAACGAACGGAAAGGATCTAAACAACAGACAAATATAACCGAACGTTTATATAATAGATATGACTTTGACATGAGCCGAACACAGCTTAAGAATAGAACACTCTAATTAAACCAAATACTTAATATAAGACTGAACCATATTTAACTATCCTCAATACTTGAACGAACGGTATTTCAATATCCTCAAAGTAATAACAAAGGATATTCTACTATACTCAAAACAAGAATGAACGCTATTTCTCTATCTGACAAAACCGAACGCCTAGAGCTTCTATCGAACACGTATAATTACTCCTACAAACTATTCATCAAACCTAGTACTTTTAAGGAAACCGATCGTTAAGACATTTTAGCTGAAATACCCATAAACTTGTATCTGATCATAAACGAACGTAATTTAAGCCTAGTCTAAGTACGAAGTCTACTAATAATAATATATGAGTTATCACAAACTAAAATACCTAATCCAATAAGACTGATTATAAAGGTATATAACCATCAACACGTGATATATTAATCACTTCCTATAAACCGAACAATTATACCCTGATAAGGCTAAAATGCTAACTCTATTGATAACTTATTCCCTAACCATAACCGAACGGTTGAGACCGAACACCCAACTATTCTACATAATTTTGTAGAATCCTTAAAGACTTATACAGAACCACCCAAAACCCATAAACATGCATTTCATACACTCATATACAAATCATCAATCAATTCATTTCATACATACACAAAATCATCACATGCATAATTAAATTTAATAGCTTCCCTTACCTCTTAACAGATCGATCGCTCACAATATAGAATTTGTACCACGACCAAACATTCAACCTCCCAGATTCACTGTTTGAGGAAAACAAACCACCCAAAAGACCAGAAACGTGATCAGAACCTTAGAAGAAGAAGAAGATAAACACATGCAACAGAAACTTGGTTTGCATGTGCCCCAAACTAGACTTTATTAGAATCAGGAAGACCTACCAGTTCAAACCACTAAACGATCGGTTGAAAGGAGGATCCTTGCCACCAGCAACCTTACATACACTCTGATGGATGATTAGATGGAAGAAAACGTGACATTTAATGGAGGAAAAGATGATAATTTTAGAGAGAAGTTAGAGAGAAGGAGGAGAAACGAGTTCAGAAGGTTTGGAGGAGAAGATTGCATGCAGAAAGTGGAACCAGCTTTTGAAATTTTAGCTTATATATTCCCTTAGAAAACCGATCGTCCACTCTCCTGCAGTCACCTGTCTTCCACTTCCTGAGTCTCGTTCCCCTCTTACAGACACATGTTTCCCATTAAGATGTGGAATTTAATGGTTCTGACATTTAGTCATATAAATATTTTTTAAGCCTGTAATTACTTAATTAATGCATCTAATCAAATAAATTAAAATAATTATTATATTTATATGTTAAATTACTTTATTATAACTAATAATCAAAACTTAATTTGTAGGTATTAATATTTAAGTTACAATGTTAATGTATATTTTCATCCTTAAAATAATATATTATAAAAACTTTAATTTTTAAAATTATTTTGTTTTAATGGGTTGTGGCCTTTTTGTTATTAAGATCAAATACATATAGATGTAGAAGAAATCATACGGATAATCTTCTAGCATCACATACATTATCTTTATTACTTACTTGGTCTATACTTATCATGTCATCACCTACATTACCTTCTACCATTTTAACACTTTAAAAAATGGATTTACAGATGACCAATGATATCATTAGGGTTAATCACCCTTCATCTGAGGTATTGTTCACTTTGGAGTTTGTGCTTTGTCATGGTTTTGTCCTTAAAAGGCGCCTTAGAGGGTGAAAGGAGGAATGAGTATTTAAATTTCCTTAGACCTCGACTCCTAAGCGATGTGGGACTATTGGGCATGATAGAAACATAAGCCCCTCTGTCAAGGTCTAAGGGGATATTTTTTTATCCTTAATGGAGGGCTTAAGGGACTGATAGTTCATCTTAAAACCTCGTTATCGGCTCCACGATGTGCGTCAATGTTTTGATCCCAAGTCCATCGAGTGACATCGTTAGGGTCAATCACCCCTCATTTGAGGTATTATGCACTTTGGACTTTGTGCTCCGTCACGATTTTGTCCTTAAAAGGAGCTTCGAAGGGTGGAAAGAGGAAGAAGTATTTAAATTGTTTTTAGCCTCAACTCCTCAACAATGTGGGACTATTAGGGGTGGTCGGAATATAATATCCCCAATCGAGGTCTAAGAGGAATGATTTTTCATCCCCAATTGAGGGCTAAAGGGACCGATGGTTTGTCTTAGAACCTCGTTATCGATCCCATGATGGGAACCAATGTTTTGATCCCAAGTCTGTTGAGTAACATCGTTAGGGTCAATCATCTCTTATCCAAGGTATTGTTCACTTTAGAGTTTGTGCTCCATCATAGTTTTGTCCTTAAAAAGCTTTTCAAAAGGTGAAAAGAGAAGGAGTATTTTAATTGCCTTTAGCCTCGACTCCTAAACAGTGTGGGACTATTAGGCATGGTAGGAACATTACCCATTCATAACATGTGTGAAACAGGGCATTGACATTGCTATCACTATTTGTTTGATTATCATCACTACCCTTAAGTGAGGATGAAGTCAACTTATTGGTGGTCTCATCTTCCTTAGAACTTGTTGTAATCACTAAAAAGGATTTATTCCAAGAATGGGTTTGAATTTGTCCTTAAAGATTATTTTTTTTCAGTTTAAAACTTATGAAAAAAGGTTTTATTACATCTTAATGACCACGAGATTCAAAACTTGCTACATTCCTGAATCAAAAATTTTAACTTATTAAAATATAAAAATAATTAATAAAAATTCTGACAATGAATTTTATAATATTTCACACAACAATCAGAAAACAGATATGATTTATATGATACTAAAGATCAATCACAAAAGTAACAAATACACTTATTTATTAACTAATTATGCAATTATACTAAATTTATTATTAAAGATCCAATTTATAGCATTTCTTGAAACAAACAATTAGAACTTTAAATTTGCAAACACTTAAAGACAATACATTAAAATTTTATACTGGTTCATTTCAAAGGAGCTACATCTAGTTAGTCAAGACAACCTTTGCTTGACTTTCCACTAATTTCAAGATATCACAATATCTTTACAACTGAACTCTTGTAATAGAAACTATACACAAAACACAAGTTTCGTGAATCACATAAGAAACAATCAAAGCATAATAAGAATCACTCTTGCAGACCTAGACTCACACAAGAAACAACATTTAAACACATGTGAATACATTAGAAGGATCAAACCTCAAGATTGACTCTTCCTAGTCAATCAAGAACCTTTTTACACATCTTCAACAAGGAGCAGTCACATCTTCAACATCTGCAAGATCAATCACGAACAACAATAACACATTCTTCCTCTAAGAGTATGAATTTTTCTAGTTTTCAAAACAAATTTTGTGCTTTTGATAAGTGTTGCTCATTTCACATAAAAGAAAGGCTATATAGCTTTCAAACTGACTTGTTTAATAAATTGAAAGTAATTCTTAATCAATTGATTTTAGTTATGTAAGTGAAATCAACTAATTGATGGTTATTTCAGTCAATTGAACATGATATTCACAAAACTATATGTGCAAGTCATTTAACCTATTAAACACCATTTTAACATGTTGAATAACTGCAACACACACTAAGACTTCTATCCTAAGTCAAACTTACACATTGGTTCCAAACATGATCAATCTTCAAGCATCAAGTCTCTTTTTGCCCAATAAAGTAGAGACTTATCTAAGAAAATTTCAATTTTTATTCTGATTTTTCTAAAAGAGAAAAAAAACAATTTATTTAAAGACATTTTAAGTATCTAAAAATAAAAAATTTGCAACATTCTTACAAAACTTCTATTTTTATATCCTAACCAAAATGTAACCTAATTCTAAAGATTTGGAAACTAAATGAGACTAAAAAGGAGTTTTAATGCAAGGAAAAATATTTTTACTAAATAAAAAGATGAAAATATAGAATTTTATCAACAACTTAAAAGAAGCTAAAAAGGAGTTTTGATGCAAGGGAAAGAAGAGAAAATACCGTGTTAAGAAAAATGGAGTTTCTTCCTTGTTGTAACTTATTCCTATAATTTATGAAGAGCTAAATCTCCAATGTAAGTATCTAAAAACAAAAAATTAGCAACATTTTTACAAAACTTTTATTTTTGTATCCTAACCAAAATGTGACCTAATTCTAAAGATTTGGAAACTAAATGAGACTAAAAAGGAGTTTTAATGCAAGGAAAAAGATTTTTACTAAATAAAAAGATGAAATATAGAGTTTTATCAACAACTTAAAAGAAGCTAAAAAGGATTTTGATGCAAGGGAAAGAAGAGAAAATACAGTGTTAAGAAAGATGAAGTTTCTTCCTTGTTGTAACTTATTCCTATCATTTATGAAGAGCTAAATCTCCAATGTGTTGAATGTGTGTTGAGTGACACTAGTGCAAAAATCGCGTACGACGTTGAATATTTTGGCCTTTTAACGGCGAATTCGCGAACGACGTCATATCGGGAGACGTTAAATTTACGTCGAATTTAAAAAATTCGACATTAAACTTATTGTCGAATTTTGTCAATATTCGACGTTAAAAAAATTTTTTAGTTGTTTTTTAATTAATTGTGATCCTTTTGTACAACTCTACGAGACTTGAAAAGCAAAAAAACAATAAATTTAAATTTTTGATATTTTATAAAGCATGAACTATGAACGTGTAGTGCAATATCAATAACAAACAATAATAACCAACAACAAACAAGTTCAATCAAACAACTAAACAACAAACAAGTTCAACTAAACAACAACAACAAACAAGTTCAACAAAAAAACAACAAACAAGTTCAACAAATAAGTTCTTCAAAACGAAAACGAAAACTAACCTTCAAAAGGTGGGTTTGTCGGAATAAAGTTTTGTCACACTGAGAGAGAAAGCAGAATGCGCCTATGAAGGACAAGAGCACGAAAATAATCGGTTAAAACAAACAAAAATCATACATAAAGTAATTAATTAATATGCATTTGTATCAAATGAAAGAAAGATTACATATGATGCTTGTCAAACTTCGTTCAAGAAAAGTTTGAAAAGAGAAGAAGGTATCACGCGCTAAGATAAAGTGAATGAATTTTCAATCTCCTACTCAAATTTTTATTGAATTCACTAACCTTTTGACGTCGAATTTAAAATCCATTCGACGCTTTATATTATTTTACGTCGAATTACAATTCTAAATGATATTTAATAATTGCATTTATTTACAAAAATTTCACCACTCATTTTTAACGTTTGTTATTCAGTGGTTGGACGTTGAACGTGTGACGTTATACGCTGTTTTTGTACTAGTGTGAGATGTAACTACTTGAACTATCTTTATTTGGTACCGTCTTTCATTTATGAATGTTTGATTTTGATTATAAGTTTGTGAATTGATTTATTCTTAACGTTGGATGAACTGATCACTCGTCGTAATTCATTGGCTTGAGATTCAGTGGGAACTAGTGTCAAGTTGTGGCCCAATCAGTTTTCCTGTGTGTTTCTAAATGCTAGGAATAGATATAGGGTTGCAGCTGGATATAGAGTCTTGATCTTAATGTAGGTTATTCTTTTAAGCAATCACTAAAGAATCATACTGAAGGGTGGTGATTCTAGCTCTAGGTGTTAGGAATGAACCTAAAGTTACATCTAACCAAACTCCCATGACTTGATCATTTGCAATTCCATATTTATTAATAAATCTAAATACAAGAGAGAGAAAAGTGGTGAAGTCAAACTAGAATACAATTTAATTATTTGAAAGTCACTCATATAGTAATCCAAACTATTTTCTAAACATATTTTATAATAACTTCACAACACAAATTTGTTTTAAACAACATCACCTTCACGGTTACTCTTTTATAAGGATCAAGATAGTTAGAACCTTGCATTTTCTGCCAAATTCATTTGGATAAAAAACTTTATATATGTTACATCTACCTATTATACTTGTTGGTGTGATTGGGTTGTATAAACCAGCGAATAGTGGTCTAGGTCGATGTTAACTAAAAATCAATCACAAAAAGCATCATTTATGGGTCAACTTAGAAAATTGACTTATGTTGACTCATATTGATTAAAACCCTACATTACTAATTAATATATATATATATATATATATATATATAACCAATAATTTAATTTTCAACATTTTAATTTTTTACTAGTACAAAAATATTGTATAATGTCGGTGTTTTTTGGCCTTTCATGTCGAATTCAAGGTCGATGTCATATCGGGAGATGTTAAATTGACATCAAAGAGAACAATTCGACGTCAAACAAAGTAACGTCGAATTTTGTCAATATTCAACGTTAATCAATTGTTTTTTGTTCTTTTTAATTAATTGGGATCTTTTTTACAAGTCTACGAGATCTGAAACGCAGAAAAAACAACAAATTTCAGTTTTTGGTATTTTATACAACATGAACGAACTATGAACGTCTAGTGTAGTATCAACAACAAACAACAATAACAAACAACAAACAAGTTCAATCAATCAACAACAAAAAACAAGTTCAATCAAACAACAACATACAAGTTCAACAAAAAAACAACAACAAACATGTTCAACAAATTAGTTATTCTAAACGAAAACGAAAACTAACTTTCAAAAGGTGGGTTCGTCGGAATAAAGTGTTGCCACCAATGAGAGAGAGATCAGAATGCGCCTATGAAGGAAGGGAACACGAAAATAGTCGGTCAAAACAAACAAAAATCATACCTAAAGTAGTTAATTAACATGCATTTGTAACAAAGGAAAGAAAGATTACATGTGATGGTAGTTAAACTTCGTTCCAGAAAAGTTTGAGCAGAGAAGATAGTATCGCGCGTTAAGATAAAGTGAATGAATTTTCAATCTCCCGCTCAAATTTTTATTGAATTCACTAACCTTTTAACATGTAACGATGGGGCATTCGACATTTTATATACTTTTGACATCTAATTTTAGGGAATTCGACATCATACGAAAATAAATTTTCACCTTCAGCAAGCATTTTCGCAAAATTTACACAATATCACAAATTGACGTCGAATTACAATTTTAAATGACGTTTAATAATTGCATATATTTACAAAAATGTCACCGGTCATTTTTAATGTTGGTTATTTAGTGGTTGGACGTTGAACGCGTGACGTTATACGTTGTTTTTGCACTAGTGTTTATCAAAAAATATGTATATTTAAACGCTAAAAACTTATTTTTCATATATTAATTTTGAATAGTTGTAAAAAAATATTTTTGTAATATCTCATAAACTTTATCTCCAGAGATAAAAATAAGAAAATATAATTTATATTTTAAAAATTACTAATTACAATATATTAAAGTTATAAGTTTTATATTTGTAATATATAGCAAAAAAATTGTTATGAAACGTTGTCATTTTATTAGGATATAAAAGCATTCTATTACATATTCAGCATGTGATAAATATGTGAGAATTGAAAAATATGACTGTAAAATATGAAGAAAATGTCGAATTATAAATTCTATGAAATTGTGATATTTAAGTAAAATATGTAATTAAGTAATTCTCATATGCAGCAAAGGTATATGAACCTAAGTAAAAATTCCAATAATCCCTTATGAAAGAGGTTAATTGGGTCATATTTGTTGGGAAATTTTAAGTGGGTCTTCATTTTTTCAACTATCTCAATTTGGTTCATATATTTGAAACATTGTCTCAATTGGGTCCAAATATTTTAAAATTTGAACCAATTAAGCCCTATTCGTTAAGTTTTCATAGACAACGCTAAAATTTGCTGACGTGGTGCACACTTAATCTGCTGATGTAAAACTATTATATTATGTGGAATTTTTTAACTAAATTAACAATTTTTGACGTGGCACAAAATTGAATTAGTAATGTTAGGAATTTCTTAGGATTAGAAATTTTTTAAGTAAACAGGGTTAGAGAAAGGGAATTAGATTTGATCAGTGAACACAATAGACAAACACACGAGAGAAGACAAACACAGGAATCTGATCCAGCCATCAAAACCTTGGTAGCCACCGCGTAGCACCTCCACCGAAACCTGCAAAACAGAAAAATCAAACTAGCCTTAATCCATTCCACACTGCAACACCCAACACTTGCAGTTCCAGGTCCGTTAACTCTGCCTTCAAGGCTTCTTCCAATTCCATTGATTAGCTTGGCAGAGAGATGCTCGAGATGAGATTGAGAGACCACGACGAAGACAAGGTCTGTACACTGTTACCCTTTTTCATCTTTTTTTTCATTTTTTTAATTCAAGAAGCATAATCTCACAATTCATCTTTTTCCTGTTCCATTCTCTTCTTCGTTAACCAGTATCAAATGTGCTCGGGACACAAACACAAGATTTGAAAACACCTTCTCCCGAACTTTTAATTTTTTTTTCCTACCTTTTTGTTGTTTCTGTTTCAGTAGGTTTCAATTGTCCCTGGTTTATATTCTGCAGGATAGTGAGCATGACATCATCGATGGTGTGTGGTCAGTGTGTGTGAATTAGGGATTGGAAGAGAGCTACTGATGGAAGCCTAATACATTGTGGCCAGCTTTGGGACAAAGGTTTAGGGTTTGGAGAATAAAATCTGGGGTTGGAGTGATGTGGAGTAGCTGAGGTGGAGGCGCTTCGAAACTAAGATAGGGTCAGAGTCTGGTTCTTTCAAAAGCTCAAAGGAGAGGTTATGCGCAATTTGGTCTATTTGGGTAACCGACGAGAAATGTCTGGTTATCAATCTCTTTGGAACTTGGAATTCAACATCCCAAAATGAGCTGCATTAAAAAAAACCACAACTTTGTAGTCACCTAAATGTTGGATACTTACTCAATAACTTTTTCTATCAGGCATCTTAGTCAAAATTTCCTTTTCTTCACGAGAAAAGATATGTGGACTCCCAGAAATTACACTAGATCCAGGGGACCATTGCTGAGTGTTCCACCAGTAAGTTAGCTACAACACGTAGTGGGCAACTGGAAGGGATCATTGGTCTTGTATGTTCTGTTGGCCATAGGCTTCAATAGTTTAAGTTTGCGGGAAGACCAGCTCACCACCGTCAACAACCATCGTTGTCGCCGTTGGCGAAGGGGTCATTTCCGGTCGCGACACACCTCTAACCCTATTTCATTAAAAATATCCTAATCCAAAGAAATCCGTAATCTGAACAATTAAATAATACAACATAAGACGTCATATAACACTTATACAAGACTTAATAACAAATTAAATAACAAATTCCACGTCAACAAATTTTAACGTCGTTTGTGAAAACTTAACGGACAAGGCTTAATTGGTTCAATTTTACAAATATATGGATTCAATTGAGACAGTTGAAAAAACGAGGATCCATTTGAGATTTTCCAACAAATATGAGGATGATCTGATGATTTAAACCTTCTAATATATAGCAAAAAAATTGTGATGAAACGTTGTCATTTTATTAGGATATACAAGCATTGTATTACATATGATAAATATGTGAGAATTGAAAAATATGACTGTATAAATATGAAGAAAATGTCGAATTATAAATTCTATGAAATTGTGGTATTTAAGTAAAATATGTAATTAAGTAATTTTCATATGCACCAAAGTTATATGAACCTAACTAAAAATTCAAATAATCTCTTCTTTGTTTCAAAGCAACAATGATTATAAAGAGGTTAATTGGCTAATTCGTTGAATGTCTCCATGAGCTTACGTTAAACTCGATAAATCTTATAAATTTTCTGAGATTATATTAGATTAGATAAAATAATTCATTAATTTATATTGATTAATTAAAAATTAATTAGAATACAATATAATCCAATTTATCTAATAAAAATTCAATTTCTCCATTAACAATTTTTTTATGGATAGATATTATAACATCACAACGCTCCATACTATTTCAATAACAAATATACATACAACAAATATTTACTATTTTCATTATTTATATATACTCAATAAAATAATTTACATGCCTACTGTATTTTAAATAACTATAAGTGAATATATATTACTAGTGCAAAACGGGGATTCTAACGCGGGTAATACGCTTCGATTTTCAGAAAATTGAAGCATAAGAAAACACAGTGGCACTTTTATAATTTCAACGAACTTATAGGTCTCGATTCAAAGGGAACCGAGACAAAGAAATCGTCTATTACCTCGGTTGCTTCAGAACCGAGGCATAAAACAATTTTAAAATTTTTTCGAACACTTTAGACATCGGTTAAGTAGATAACTTAGTCAGTATCCCTTGATATTTTCATTTTACCCTACTGCACTATTCTTTTTCCTCTTGCACAAGAGCGTCTTCCTCTCCCATCTCCCATGTTAGACGCGTTCTGCAGCGACTGCAAGAAGTAAACAGAGGTTGTGTTCGACCACTCCAATGACGACATCGTTTGCTCCAAGTGCAACCTCGTCCACGAGTCCCACTCCATCGACGAGACCTCCGAGGGGCGTACTTTCGCCAACGAGTTCAGCGACAACGATCCCAACCTTGTCGGTGGTCCCTTTAACCCTCTTCTCACGGTGACGCCCTGTATGATTATATATATATATATATATATATATATATATATATATATATATATATATATATATATATATATATATATATATATATATATATATATTCAAAATCATCTAAGTATATTAAGTACAATTAAAAAAAATGAGATTTTAACACTTCGTTAATAAAATAATAATAACAATAAATAAATAAAAATTGAAGATATAAACTTCTCATTAATAAAAAAATAAAAACAATAAATAAATAAAAATAAAATTATAAACACTTCATTAATAAAATAAAAATAAAAATAAATAAATATGAGGGTATAAACAATCTCACTAATAAAATAAAAATAATAATAATAATAAATAAATAAAAATGAAGTTATAGACACATCACTAATAAAATAATAACAACACACGTTATTAATAAAATAGTATAAATAAATAAATAAATAAATAAAAATTAAAAGTAAGGATACCAAAACAAATAAATCAATCAATAAATATAGATAAATAAAACATATAAAATGATAAATATTTTGCTTCCATTGCCTTATAAATTCTTTTAGAACTTGTAAGTGATGAATGATGAAGAAGATAAATAGGAAAATAGAATTTGATGTAATGAAGAGTTTAGATATAGAAAAGGAAGTGGTGCGTTAAAGAGAAAATATTTGGATATTGATAAAGTGGTGGATAGAAATGATGAATGTAGAAAAATTATAAAATATTAGTGAAATAGTTAGATAAAAAAAATTATGATTGATGAAGTAATTAGGTAAAAATAATAAAATAATATGGCTAGACTACGTTGGGCTTGTCCAAAAATTTTGAAGTTATGAGCATAAAATTTAGGGTGTTTTACCTGCATCTCTAAATCCTGTTCTTTTGAGTGGATTTGAAGATAAATTTTTTTGTCATTTATTTGAGTGAATTTTGAGGTAAATGAGAGTGAATTTGGAAATAAAATTTGTAAGAATTAGTATAGAATTGTATTGACGTGACAAATTAAAAAAATTTATTTCCAAATTCACTCTCGTTTACCTTCAAATTCACTCAAATAAACGACAATAAAAATTATCTTCAAATCCTCTCAAATTCCCTCAAATCCACTCAAAAGAACAGGGCATAAGGGTTTCATCTTGCACTTCCAAATTCTATAAAAATCCTTGTAATTAATTAGGTCTGTATTAAGTTAATTTGATCAAAATAGTTGACCAATTCAGTGATGCATCAATTAAAACAGCATGGAATATATACTTCCTTCTTCACTTTCATGCCTTCACTTTCTTTCTGTTTGCACCTCCATTTCATTTCTTTTCCTTCTTTTTTTCCGTGGTCCTTAAGAGAGAATGAGAGAGACTTTTGCTAACCTTACTTGTGTTAGAGACAATTGGAAGTGGTGGTTCGAGACAGAGTGGTGATGATTGACATTCAAGTTGAGAAAGTGTTTTTTTTTTAAAGATTTTGACGTCAAACAAGTATATGGATTTACTCTTAAATTCATAGTAATCAGATATGAAAATCCAATGAATAAGTTGAAATTCGATCTGATATTAAAATCTGATTTTCTTCATATGTGAAAATCTGATAAAAGAACAAAAATCAGACTTTGAAATTTGATGTTCTCTTTCACATTTTCATATCCGAAATATACTTTTTTTTTTCTCTTACATTTTGACATCGGAGGCATATTTCGCATTTACATATTCAAATCGAGACATACATGTTTTTTAAATTTTATTTATTTTAAACTCTTCGCAGGTCAATAACCGAGACATGTTTGTCTCGTATCCATATCCGATGGAGGCATAATGTGTTTTTTAAGTTTGTTTATTTTGAATGTTTAATTGTATTATATTGTTTTAAAATTTAAAAGTTTATTAAATTATTTTAAAATGTTTAATTATATTATTTATAATATAAAATTTTGTTTTTTTAAATGTTATATTATACTATTTTAAAATTTAAAAGTTTATTTATTTTGAACTAAAAAATTTATTAGATTATTTTAAAATGTTTAATTTCATTATTTATAATTTTTTCATTAAATAATTTGTATGAATATTTTAAATTTATTAAAAATATAAATTTATTTAAAATTCATATGAAAAATGTTTAAAAATTATTAGGTAGTTTTAACTATTATTATTTTGGTGTTTTAATTTTTAAGTTTATTAGATTATTTTTTTGATTTTATAATTTAATTATAAATGTTTATTTATTCTATTAGTTTTTCATTTTGTTAAAATTTTGTTATATAACAAATTATATGACTTTTTTTAAATTATTTAAAAAAAAATTGTATGTAAAATTGATATCAAAATTTTGAATGATTTTTTAGGTACTTTTATGTATTATTATTTTGGTGTTTATTTTTAAGTTTATTAGATAATTTATAATTGTTTCATTTATTGTATTAGTTTATAATTTTATAATTTAATTATAAATATTGAATTCATGGTATTAATTTTTTATTTTGTTTTTTTATAATGAAAATTTTAAATAAATATTAAATAATTATAAATTAAAAGAGAGCAATGAAGAAGAATGAAATCCAAGACAGTAGTAAGATGAGAGAGAAACCTGAAAATGAAACTAGTTAAGAATTTTTTACCATATTTTTTTTCATTTTTAGCAAATTAAAACAAACTAAAAACGTTTTTAATTAGAGATAAAATAGACATCTTTTTAAATTTTGGAGGTACAAAATGAAATCCGGGTAGGTGAAACTCCTAAAATTTATTAGATTAGATTAGTTGGCCCATTAGAAGGATTGGTAAATATGTAAAAATGGTGCGTGCGAGTTTCAAAATAGTAACAGCAAGGGTGCAATATAAGATAATAATAATAATATATTTTGTTTTTTTGAAAAAATGGCATACATAAGATTACATTAATTGTGAGAAGTTATAATTATAAACACCACACTCAATAAATTAAATGAATAGAATAATAGATATAAAATAAATGAGTAATGATATATGTGATATAACTCAACTTTCGTTCATATCCAATCTTGATTTTAATAAGGGTTATGTTGGATTTCCTAACAAGTAGAACATAATTTTTCATGTATTATTCTAAGATAAACAATTCAATCATAATGAATTACTCGATTATTGATCCTTGAACCTCAATCGTCGATCCTTGATCTCTATCTCTTGATGTCATCACTAACATCTCACACATAGACCTTTGCCCTATCCACTCATTAGCACCTATGCTAACTAACTACTTAATATAACCATTATAGTAACACCACTATTAAGTTAGCATAACCTATAACATTTTCAATATTATGATCATCATCATAGATATACCACCATCATGATTATCCCAATCATGATTAACACTGTGAGCATCACCAAACCATGAACTCCATCGTGACAAGATTCAGTCACATTCCTGTACCTTACGTCACCCGCTTGTAGTCACTCATATAGACCCATCTGTAGCTTCCTCTACAGATACACCCGAGTAATCCTTCTTCTAGCTTTGGACTTGTCCCCATATCACACAAGACAAAACATTTATTCCCCCACCAAAGAAGATTCAACACTCGAACACCATTCTTTTTTCTACAATTTTTTGATAAAGAGATAAATATTCTCTTTTTAATAACCAATGCTAAAGAGAGTCACTCCCTTTTAAACAACCATTTCCAAAGGGAATTTCCCTCCCTTTTCAACTATCCAATGCCAAAGGGAGCACCTATCTGTATATTATCTTAGGATTTACTAGGTACAACAAGTAGAGTAATCTCTCATGCCTCATGCTCGTTAATCACACACACTATTTTGCATTCCATCTTCAACTCATGCTTCAATCTCAACCATAAGTCAAATATGAACTTAAACACAACCACTAATCTCAATCTCTGATTATCATCACATTCCACAGCTCCTCAAGCTTAGGCCATGTTCATTCTTCATCAAAACGCACTATTTTCAATAAAAATACTCTAGGATAATCGATTACATAAGTGATAATTAATTATTTCTGAAACATACACATGTACACAAATTACACTATGATGATCGATTATCATTTAAGATAATCGATTATTAGTTGTTTCACACAACAAATCACCATAATTTATCATGCATTAAGGGATAATCAATTATCATTCTAGATAATCAATTATACCCACGAATAATCACATTCCTGGACCAAAAAACCTAAGGTCCAACCCTCATATATGAATTCCAAATCACGTGAAAACATGCTTAAGACATTATACATGCATATATCTCTTGTACATACATAGATTCACACTCATATGCACACAATATATCAAAAGAACCATCCAAAACCTCGTAGGAATTGGTATCGCACAACAAAATGTTTAAAAACGTGTAAACGGACACAAAACCAAGTGGGGAGGGGTGAATTGGTTCTATTAAAAACTTTGTTTTCCCTTTTAAAATTTTCTTCAAACAAATTAAAGTAAAGAGACGAAGAGATAAAGAAAATCACACAATTGATTTTTATACTGGTTCGAATCAAAAGATTCTATGTCTAGTTGTTAATCACTTTAAAATAAGTGATTAACTTTTCTCTAAAATCAGTTTGATGTTACAAGATGTATAAAGAACTAAACAGAAGAGAAAACATCTTCCTTCGACACACGAGGGAATAAAGAAAAACTTGAACAACTTGGTAGAAAACCACTTTCACCTTAGACGCACTAAGACAAGCTTCTTCTTCTTCAAGAACTTGATAAAGCAATCACTTAAAACACTAGAGCTTCCTCAAAACCAATTTTGTACTCTATAATAGTTTAGGTAAATTTGTTAAGGTTGTGGAGACTTTTATTTATAGGCCAAGGGTTAGAAAATGAAAATGCAGCTCCCAATTGCCAGTTATAATCGATTACCAAAAGTGATAATCGATTATTTTAGACCGTTATAGGTTTTGAAAAAAATGATAATCTATTATCCTTAGTGATAATCAATTATTGTCGAACCTTGGATAATTGTAGCTTTTGATGATAATTGATTATTATTGAAACGAAGTCTATTTTTAATTCTACTTATGATAATCTATTATTTCCGTAATAATCGATTATTGCTTAGAGAAAACTATAAGAAAAAATAAGTTACATGATATTTAAATGCTTACAATTAAAAGATAAATCCTAATACAAATGATTGTACAACAAGTGCTTTAACAATTCCTTTAGGTTTTCAAGTGCACGAGAGAATGAATAAGAGGCTGAGAAAATACAAGACTGAATTGAAGAAGAAAAAGGACAAGAGATTGAAGGAGTTCGAGGAATCCTTCAAGTTTTGAAAAATTGTGATTCTTTTTGTCTAACACTAAATTTTGTCTGAATAACTAAAATAAAATAAAAAAGTATTTAAAAGAAAACGAAAAAGAAAAAGTAAATAAACACAAATAATAAATAATAACCAGACAATTCTTTCTTTTTCATGATGTTTATTTTGTTTTACTTTGTTGCATTTTATTTGATTTGATTTTATTTATTTTTCGATGACTCTATTTGATTTCATTTTATTTGTTTCAAATTTTTATTTGATTTGGTTTTATCTTACTTTATTTTATTTTGTTTTATTTTAATTTTTTTTATTTTTTTATTATTCTATTTTGTTCTATTTTATTTTATTTTATCTCATTTTTAATTTTTTCTTTTGCTTCATTTTATTCTATTTTGTTTCATTTTATTTATTGTTGTTATACTTTGTTTAATTTAATTTATTTATTTTGTTAGGGATTCATGGACATGGACGGAGAAAACTAGAAAATGTAAAGCATTGTCCAATACATACAGAGAGGGGTTTTTTTTGGAGGCAGCTAGGGGAGGCTAGAGAAAACAAAAAAAATAGGAAGAAGTTTTGGAAACAGAGGGAGAGAGAGAGAGAGAAAACGGGGGAAATAAACCAAGAGAAATCTGGAGAGGGGTTGAACGCAAGATAGAGGGAAGGGTGAGAAGAAAGGAGGAAGACACAGAAAACAAACCAAAAAGAAGTAGTCTGGAACAGAAGGGGAGAATTAGAGAAAACTTCAAGAGGTATGTCACGAACTTGTATGAAATTACTATATGCATTAGTTATGGTTTAGACTCTTTTTAATAGTTGAAATGCGCTTTGAGATTCTACAATTACGTTGAGATTATTATTGGCTGTGATATTACCTCCCTTTCGTCACCCTTATCATTGATTTCATTCATCACCCATCAATTCACGTTACCTCTGTATCCTCCTATTCCTATTACTCTGTTACACCACACCAAAAACGGATTAATCATTCCACCCTCAATCATAAGCTCTTAATTTAAATATATAGTTAGCCAAACCAAGAAACAGAGGAAGAGAGGAACAATCATCAATGAAGAATAGCGGTACTTCTCTCTCGCGAACGAAAGGATATATGAAGGAGAGGAGATGACGCGGTGGTTGGCGAGGACTCCGCCGACGATCGGTGTCGCTGGTGATGCCTTTGGCCAGGCGGAAAACACGGAACGAGATCGACTCTGGACCGTGAATGCATCGCGAAGGGGAGAGACGACGCCGTGTTGCTATGAGCATCTCGCTGAAAGAAGAAGACGAGCGTCATGGAGAGAATGGCTTTCGCCTTTTAGGGTTTCGGTGGCGACCCCTGGTACAAACGGCGTGGGTTCATCGAGAAGGGAGGCTGCTCTCCTTCACCTAGGGTTTGCGGGTTTCTGAAGAAGAGAAAATGAAGGTTTGGATCCCTAGTTGGACTTGGACCGCACAGGCCCATCAATCTAGTGTTTAATACCCTCAATTTAAAATTAAATAATGGAATGAGTATTTGATCTCTTATCAAGTGTAGTGCTTGATACCTTAAATTTAAGAATAATAATGGGATGAGTACTTGTATGGTCGTTTGCATCATGTAATAGTGGTACCTTTTTAAGAATAATAATGGTACGATTACTCATATGACCACATCAGAATAAAAGTAAATTAGATATGAGTATTCGTGTGATCGTCTGCATCGGCTTACTATTCAGTACCTTCTTTTCCTCAATCATATAAAAAATACCAAAAATTCAAAATCTCCAAAAAAGCTAAAAACATTAACATTATCCTACAAATAATTTGAGTCAGAACTATGTGATCCTTGATTTTTCATTGTGAGTGAAAATACGTAGAAGCAAGGCTAGTTCTTGTTAGGTTCATTTCACTAAAATTCAAATCATTTCTCAAAATCATTCCTATAAAGAATTTCAATGAAGAGTTTAGAAAGAACTATGAACTCCTGATTTCTCATTTTGAATGAGAATACGAAGGAGCAAAGTTGATCCCTGATTTTTGTAGACCATGTCTTATTTTTATGTTTTTTTTAGTTTTTTAGGATAAAAACTTCGGTGGCAACTCTCAAACTCTATTTTCAAAATAATTCTTATTATTTTTTGTACAATTTATCCGTCTCCGTTGCGATTCTGGTTGTGACAGTTACTTTTTGATTTTCTCTTTTTCTTTCTACGTTTGATTTATGAGAAAAATTGGAAAAATTGCTTCTATGTATACTAATGATGTGTAATTTGCTCATTTACACATCCTTTTAAGAGGGATTAAAAGCTTCACTATTAACCCAATTTTATAGATTTAAAACATGCAGCTTGCTTCAAACCTAAGAAAGAGATTTGCATAGTAGAAGATTATGTAGATAAATGTATTATGTTTGACTTTAGTGGTGATTAATTTATTTTGTTGGAATATGTTTGATCATATGGCAATTTGTAGCATGATTCTAATTCAAATCAAACCAATCCTGTTTCAATGATTCAAAACACAACCTATTAAGAAACTATCCTATTAGTTTTCTTAAGCACAAAGTTGCAACCATTTTCTTCCTTCACTCTTCTCCTATGTTCCCTCTCACCATATTATCTCCTTTGATATGTCATTTTTCTTTCATTACATCAACAAAATTGTTCAGGAATCATTGTATATTTGAAGGACTTTAGTAGTTTTTTCATGTTTCCTCAGCATATTTAATAATTGCTCCTTTGGTTTGTTCATGTTTCATCTAATGCTACTGAATACAACCTAGGAAAGAACCAGTGTATTAAGAGCAAATAGTATGTTAAAAATAAGTTCCATATATATAACACTAATATACTTTCATTTTGTCTTTGATCATTTTAACTAGTTACATTGATTAAATCTGGTGGTACCCAACTTCTACTATCTGAACTTTATGACATGTGACATCAATTTGGAGTGACTTGTATCTCTCTACTGCATTTTCTGATACAATGCAGTTACAACACAATCTATTTATCTTTCAGCTGATTTCATACCCTTTTTGTTAATGACTTAGAGGCCTTGAACAAATATTGTATACTGTGTCATTCACTGATTATTCAAGTTGCAAATGTTGGAAAAAGCACAAAAAATTAACTCTCCTCGAAGTATAGCTAAATGTTCTAGAGAAATAGAAATTTAGAAAAATTAAATGATGTGAGATGCCATCGACATCTCACTCACCCGAGAAAACCTTTCCTGAGTATTTGCTTTCTATTGTAGATAAGATTAGTCTTTGAAGGTAGTTCAATTTTTGCACACTATCAAAATGTAAAGTTCAAATGACTCTTGTATATTAAAAATAAGACTGCAATGACCAAATTGTTTTGGAAAAGAAACATCTCACACGCCCACACAAGTTATGATGGCAATTGCTCTAGCTAGGACAAGCCAAATCTAGAAGCAAATCAAGTCATAAGTTCATGGATGAAGATTGCGGAATTTGGTGGTGGTGAAAGGTGTTGATAGCTCATGGTTTTGGTGAGTTGTATGGTGAGGGAAGATGTGTTTAATGGTTCTCTGAGAGAGGTTGGGCCAACTTTTGGAGGAAGGTGGCTAGAGGAGGCCACTTGGGTTGCTTTAGCCTAGGGTGACCTTAAAAGAGTAGTATGGCATAAAAATGGCAGCATAACTTTACTCTAAATCAAAGATGATTACATGATAGAGAACACCTCTATTTATAGGTTAAGGTGTCTCAAAATGGGCAGAAACTTTAACCTAAAAGAGCCACCTTGGTTGGCTTGGAGAGCAAGGAGAAATCCTCTCCAATAGGAGGGAGACAAGTGGCAAAAATCCTCTCAAATGAGAGAGTGACATGTGGCCACTACCTATGGAAAAACTCTCCATTCCTAGAGTGACACATGGCCACTAACTAGGAGGAAAACTCTCCAATGGGAAGCCTCCACATGTCTAGGACAAAATTCTTCTCTCTTGTTCTCCAAGCTTAGCCAAAATGTTGACCCCTTGGTCAACACACCCATTTTGGAGGTCCAAGCATAGTCAACTTTGGGCCTTGACCCTTTGTTGACTTGTTTGGTCAAAATCCCATTCTACTTGGCCCAAAATACAAGGCCCAATTGAAGTCCTACACTACTAGGCCCATAATACAAAACCCAAATAAAACCTAGATTACTTGGCCCAAAATACAAAGCCTAAAAAAACCTAGACTACTTGGCCCAAAATACAAGGCCCAAAATTATTCTTACTCTACTAAATCTTCATGATGACTTAAGATGGCCCAAGAGAAAGAGTCTAGGCCCATCTTCCATAGATGCCTCCAACTCTTCATGAATGTGCTAGGTCATGGCAAGGGGTATGCCATCATCCCCTCCCTCTTGAAAATGATTTGCCCTTAAATCTTCAACATGGAACAAGACAAACTTCCTTATCTTCTTTGGAGTTTTGTGTGCTTCTCCACCAAGGTCAAATACCCATTTTATAACACAAGTTAGAACAAATGTTATAATAATGAGTAAATGAAGAATATAGCTCCCAACAATGATACACCTTAAATCAAATGAATGATCAAGGTCTTGGAGTGTAAGAGCATCTTTGAAGCTTTTATTTGTCTTGTGTTGGATGTATATGTTTGAAAGACTATCCATCCCAAGAGAAGAGTTAAGTTTTAGGGATATGCCATCAAGTTAGATGGACACAATAATTTGAACACTTGTTTTTGTCCATTAAATCACTTAAAAATTGATCTGTTCTCCCAACAAATTCCTGTTTTAAAAAATTGACTACTTTTAAGTATTTGTAAAACCCTGAAAATGACACCTGGAAGGGAGGGACAGATGTCTCAAATGCAAGAGAGTGAACATTTTATAAAATTTCCCAAATCACAGCTCATCTCATTTTCTCAAAAATCTGCATCTCTCTAAAACTCAAACCTCCATCTTTTCTCCTCCTTCTCTCTAGAAATCCTTCATCTCATTTTATCTTTTCTTCAACCAGCCACAATCTGAGCAATTTTGGGGGTCCAGATCTTCTTTTCCACCAATCAAAATCATGTTTAGAGTCAGTAAGTTCACTTTCTTCTTAGAAATTCTATTTCCTGGCACATGCAAACCAAGTTCCTGGTTGCATGTGTTCATCAGCTTCTTCTTCTTAGTTCTGATCACTTTTCTGGTAATTTTGGGTTGGTCTTTTCTGACCAACCAGTGAAATATAGGTGTTCTTGGGATTTTCTGGTAAGAAAGCAAAGTCTGGAAAGAATAATCGTTGTTCAGTTCGGTCAAAGAGGTAAGGGAAGCTAGATAATTTAATTACTTGGTTTTGATGTATGGATATGTTGTTTGATAATTATGCATGTGTATGAAATTGATTTGGATAAAGCTGTATGAGTGTAAAATTGGATGAATTGGGTGTTCGGTGCTGTTGGTGTGGAATATTGATGCTGTGTTTATGATGATTGTGTATCTGTATGATTATGGAACAGTGGTCGAGTGAAATTGGTAAGGTTTGGTGTCGATCTTAATTCTGTAGCTATTCTGCAGAATTATGTAGTTGCTGAAGGCCTTTAATTGACCGTTCGACTTTTATCTGGTGCTCGGTCTTAATTAAGTTCTGCTATTGTGAATTCTCAGTTAATGACTGTTCGGTTTAGTGTTGATTTTAAATTAATGTAGCATTCGGTCTAGACATAACTTTTGTTGTGAACAACGTTCAGTCTGTCATAGGCTATAACTGTTATTGACCGCTCGGTCTTGAACTGTCTTGGTAGTGCTCGGCTAGATGCCAACACTCGGTCTCAGTAATGCTCGGTGATGTACTAAGCACTCGGTGTCGTCATATTACAAAATTATGTAATTGAAATTGTAACTAAGAGGGTTCGGACTAAGCTTGTAGTGTTCGGTCTAGGCTCTTAGATTTTGGTTATGAGCTTTAGTATTTGTTTATGTCTAATTATAGATGTTCTATAGTATTCAGTCAAATCTTTGGATTCTGTTTAGTAAATATCCCGTTCGACCATGTTCACCATAGGGAAATAATATCCCCTTCGGTCATGTTCACCATAGGGAAATAATATCCCGTTCGGTCATGTTCACCATAGGGAAATAATATCCTCTTCGGTCATGTTCACCATAGGGAAACAATATCCTGTTCGGTCAGGTTCACCATAGGGAAACCATATCCCGTACGGTCATGTTCGCATATAGGAGGTGTTCTACGGTCAGGTTTTGTTCATAATAAGTGTTGATATTTTCCAAGTTAGTTATGCTCAATGGTGATGTTGTTTTAATGTTCGGTTTGAAGTTATTTAAAGATGTTATGGATGAGGAAATATGTTGTTAATGAGGTATGGTATTTAAAATGTGATATGAATATGAAGAAGTATGATGTGATTTGTATTATATGGATATGAACGAGTGTTCCAAGGAGGAATATCTCAGAAATGGTTATGGAATTGTAAAGTATGAATATGGTCAAACTAAGCTGTCGTTCATCCTGACATTCTAATGGTCACCGAGTCTCAATTAGAGAATGGTGATGCATGTGTTGAGAATAGCAAGAGGCCCTAGCCTGGGCGGTATTTATTACCTTGACCTAAGGTAAGGAATAACGGGCTAACCTCGTGTGGCAGCAGCTCAAGGGTTTTCCATGCTGCGGTAATCATAAGGTTTTTATATTACCACCCACGAGTGCACGAACGTCGTAGCTACATAATTCATATAGTTCGGACAGTCAAAGGGAAAGTGGTCGGTTATAATATGTTGGTGTGATTTCTGTAGAAGTATGATTGTTTTATGTGTTTGTATGAATTGTTTTCCTATCTTATCATGTTGTCCGTTCGGTCGTCCTTGTCTTTGCGATGATCACCCTGTGGGTATGAGCAGAAGGTGCAGAAGCTTCTCTGGAGCAAGCGCTGGCAGAAGAGGATGGTCTTCGCTAAGAGTAAGACCGTTCGGTCTTGACTTTGTTTTGATAATTAGTATAGGACCGTTCGGTTAATACACTTTTTGTATGATCGATCGGTCAGCATTTTTTGGGTTGTATCAGTGTAGGTTTTTGTAAAGTTTTTATATGGTTATTTTAGGATAACTGTAAGTTAAACTTTATTTCCTGTAACTATTATATTTTATTGTAAATGTAAGTACTCTTGAATATAGTTTGCAGCTATATTTTTGGGATGTTACAGTATTTATTGAGAAAATTCTGTATTGTGATTCCAGCAAAGGGTTGTTAACAAATGCTCTAAACTAAAAAATATAAAAAATATTTTATAAGTTAATTACAATAGGTTTTAATAACTATTATACTTTTCCAGCAAAGGATAGGCACCACATCTCACACTCGTATCATCCGTCTGTACCGTCTTTGAAATTGGGTAAGGCTTCTTGTGTTCAATTCTAATTATGATCGTCTGTACGTTTTTGAGTGCTTTTCATTCTATGTTATTGTAAGCTTTTGTTGAAAAGAAAGCCA
This sequence comes from Vigna umbellata, assembly GCF_029865625.1. Classification (NCBI taxonomy): domain Eukaryota; kingdom Viridiplantae; phylum Streptophyta; class Magnoliopsida; order Fabales; family Fabaceae; genus Vigna; species Vigna umbellata. The sequence continues at coordinate 81,669,390 of NC_142165.1, read as the reverse complement.
ATTTGCAGAGCAAGTGCGTGTATTATGTAAAAATGACGAAACTTGCATTGAAGGTCGGCGAAAAGAATTGCGATTCTCCGTGCCTATCAGATTCACTTTGTTTTGATTATGGCCTCGAACAAGTCGCCACATGTTCTAGATTTTTCTTTTTCTTTTGATCAATTATTTTCACTGATATTTTGCAGGGTTTTTCATTTTATGAATTCATCCAAGTTAAGGTATTTGGATGTGATTTATGAATGAACGAAGCTCTTTAAATATGTATACTATAATGATTTGGTTTTCTAAACTTGTGCTCAAACTTAATAAAGTTTGAATATATGGTTATCGAATAGTGATAAGTGTGAAATATATGGTTATTTAAAATCTAGATTTTGAAGTTTATTTAGAGTGGAAAATATGGTCATCTATAAAGCAAACTGGTTTTTATATACCAAGATTGTGTCGGAAGATGACTAAATTCATCTTATGTCCTCCATTCCGTTAAAACACATGAAATCTTGTGTTCATGCAGTACTATAACATCGGGGGATACACATTTTATTTTATTTTAATGTTCGATATCCTTTTTGCAAGACGTTTATAATTCGAAATGATAGGAAATAGAAGTTAAGGACTAATGGATTGAGAAAATAAAATCAAATTTGTTTGATAACTGGTAATAAGGGAAGAAATTAAAGAAGCTATTTGAAACAAACCTAAAATACCATGTTTCATACCCATTGGACCAAATTCAAATGAAATCAAACTTGTTTGATAACTGCTAATTAGGGAAGAAATGAAAAAAAAAATGCTATTTGAAACAGACCAAAAATATTCATACCCATTCGACCAAATTCAATTTTCCATTTTTGTTGATTTTCACCGAGTATGACTTTGCCTCTTTTCTTACTCTTAAGGCTTTTGAACATATTCCTTTCTTTTGTCATGGGTGATGAGCTATCACTGTCTAGGTACAATCACTATATCATCTTGATACCATTGTTTTGTTTGCAAGATAAATTGTTTTATTTTTAAGTACCTGTATGGAGTTGAATGCTTGTTGTTAGTGTGTTTTCATAGTCCTTTTTAGGAATGACATTAAACAGTCTATTTTGGTTATGATACATGTGATTTAACTCAGCTTTCGTTCATATTCAATCTTGATTTTAATAAGGGTTCTGTTGTATTTCTTTACAAGTAGAACAAATAATTTCTCACGTATAATTGTTTGGGATACAACTTTCCTTAAATAAGTGTTATAATTGATTAGGTTTATTGTCTTATTCTTGTCTTCCTTAATAGAACATTTTCCAAGACTTTTGAAAGTGATTATTTCTTAGTTTTCTCAAACTCGTTTGGAGTTTCAACTTTTTGTTTCAAATCCTTGTTCTTCTCCTCTCCCACCGTTATGTTTGAGCTCAAGGTTTTCTTCTAAAAGACCATATGATGTTTCAAAATTTTATTTTAAACACTCAAGTTAAGACATGATTTTAAAATCCTCTAAAAGACTTCTTAAAACATGCTAGCTTGCAGTATTGGAAGTAACTTAATGATATGCTTCAGTAATAAAATGAATGTTAATGTAGTCTAAGTCATCGGAAATTTGGTTAGGCGTTGTATTTTTGTCAGTATCTAACCATGGCCCTCTTCTTCCTTTTCATCCTCAAATCTATAGATGTCAAGGTCTTCCCATATGGATATAAGACTTCCCTTTTTCTTTGTCCTGCCCAGAACATTCTTACCCAAAGCGTTAAGGCATTTTATGACGAGAGTAAATGACTTTCTAATATGTTTCCTTAGACTCTCTAGTATTGTATTGTCTACCTTTCCTACCATGTTTGAGTACTTTTTAAACTTATTTGTAAGGAAGGAGAAATCATCATTATCATCTTCATCGAATATTTTGGCATCTGATGAATCGTTTATGATAATTGACACCTTGGATGGAGAAGTTTTCTTTTGTTTTTGAATGCTAATGGTTAAATGGGTGTTGCGGTTGCGGTGAAACACCTCTTCATGTACTTTCGGAATTCCAATGATCTCTTCTAAAAATAATTTATCAAGTTTCATAGACAAGTTGTTTCTTAAGATCTCTATTTTGGGGGAGTAATCTGGTCAATGATATCGTAGCTATCAATCATTCTTTCAATTAATAGATTTAAGTTTATTGATGATAATCCAAAAGCTTATGACTTGAATGCTTTCAGTCATGTTGAACAAGTCATATATTGGCAAACTACAGGAATCAACATATTCCTCTAAACATCTTTTGATCCTTCTTGTGCTGATTTCTTACTCGATGAATGCTTAAAATGTAACGCTGTAACGCTCTTATGTGTCATATATCTGAAGATGAATATGGCAATATGTTAAAAGAGATGTGTAGTTTGTCAATATATGACTTGTTCATGATGCTACAACTTTATATAATATATTAAAAATATTTATAACAAACATCAATCACAACATTAAAAGGTCTCATGATGCTACAACTTTATATAATATATTAATCGCAACAGCCAAAATATCTCAAAAGTTTTGTATTTATATTTATTATCATCAAGATGCTATCTACTGAGAGAATCCACCTATTCAAAAAAGTAGACTTTCAAGGTTTCAACATAGATTATTCAGTTTCATGTTCAAAGAACTCATCTAAACTTTGCTTTTCATGAGTTTTATATTTAGCCTATGAAGTTTGATATTTTAATTTTGTTTAATAGGATGAGATTTATAAAGCATTCAATGTATATGATATCCTCTTTTGATTTAGTTTTGGTTGTAATTAGGATTGTTGAAATAAATCTAAATTGAGTAAATTGTTATCAAATGAGTAAACTCTTAAAAAAAACGCTAAATTGCATTATTTTTCAGTTTAGTATTTAAACGTGAACTATACTTACGATAAAACTAGTTAAACTTAATTAAACTCTGATTTATTATATTACGAAGCTAATTTATTTTTTGGTTTGTTCGATATCTCAGAAAATAGTTAAGAGGAAGAACTAAAGATTTTATTTTTTTGGTCAGAGGAAAGTTGAAGATCCAATTACTTGTTTATTGTGAAAATTGGGCCAGTGTAAGATTTCCAAAACAGAAACCCCATACCATTAAACACTGAAACTGAAACCATTCTCTGCACAAATCAAGAGTGAAGCAACAATAAATGAAGCCTGTTTCTCAAAAATGGGGTTACATTCGAATCATGGCCGGTACAATCCTTGGAGGCATCCTCGGATTCTACGTTATGCACCGTGTTGAATCTAACTACAAGGTTAGCATACCTTCTCTCTCTTCTTTCTTTTCAGTTGCTTCTTTAGCCTCTTCAATTTTATGGCTTTCTGAAGCTACCTAATGGAGGCTCGTTAGGGTATTCAGAAACCCTTTTCCCTTTTCTCTTTAAAGATTTTTTCTTTTTCGTTTGTTTGATATGGTGTATGTGCAGGAGAGAATGAATGAGAGGCTGAGAAACTACGAGGCTGAATTAAGGAGGAAAAAGGACGAGAGATTGAACGATTTAGAGGAATCCTCCAAGTTTTGAAAAATCGTGGTTCTTTTTTCTTAATTTTTTATTTTCTCTTTTTCTTTCTACGTTTGATTTATGAGAAAAATTAGAAAAATTGCTTCTATGTATACTAACGAGGTGTAGTTTGCTCATTTACACATCCTTTTAAAATTAGATACCATTAAACACTAATATACTTTCATTTTGTCTTTGATCATTTTAACTAGTTACATTGATTAAATCTGGTGGTACTCAACTCCTACTATCTGAACTTTATGACATGTGACATCAATTTGGAGTGACTTGTATCTCTCTACTGCATTTTCTGATACAATGAGATAAAGGAGTAAAGAAAGAGTGGAAATGTTTATTATGTAAAAACTGGTTTATTTTAAGAGCTAATAAGCTGGGTAACTTTCTGCAGGCGTAGTCTGTTTGGATGTGTTCTAGGGATGAAAGTTGCTAAACTGTCTAGTAACTAGGAAATACTAATCTCTGCCCTGTAGCCAAATACCTGGAATTAACTAAGTTGTGAACGTTATTGTTTTGAGATTGTTGGTCATGTTTGATGACCCCCTAATAACCATTGCATGATACACTAATTTGGGGTATAAACATAATGCAGGATACTTGCTCTATTCAAGATAGAGTCAGGTTTTCTTATGCGGCATGTGATAATATTTTGGTGTTCATGTATGTATGGAAACATGAAGAAATTTGTGCTAGTTATACGGTACCTCATTGCGTAGTATTAGGTGTCTACATGCATGATGGAATGTGATTGGCAGGGTGTAATTTAAGTCTGATAGAATAATTTCAGAACTACAGATACTACTATGCAAGCCATTCCATCTACATGACGCTAATGTTTTACTGCACTAATACCCTTTGTACTCCGTTGGGCATTGACTTTTTGATAAGGTTAAAAAGAAGAGAGTAAATTATTATTTAAGGGATGCCTAGGATATATGACTTAAGGATATGGTTGCATCGGTAATAATGCTGTTGTCTCGTAAGCCTAGTACAATGGTTGAGTAGATAAGGCTGATATGCTGTTCTGTTATGGGTCTGATTGAATTCTGTGGTTGTGATGAAGCATCTATGTATTGTTTTTACATGCAAAGTATCTGTCAGAGTGTTCCTTGTAGTAGTTAGTTCTGTTTGATATTTTTTTTGGGTTACTAGTTCCGCTGGGCTTATGAGTACATATGTAGCTATAAAGGATGGAGGTGTGCTGATATGTATCAATTATAAATTGAATTATCTGGTTACCTGAAATTGCTATCTGTTTAATATTGTTATTGTGGCCTAATGGAAAGTAGGAAATAATTGAGATATCATGTGTAGTGGATTGATTGAACTTTTCTGATTGTCTCAAATGAGCCTTGTTCGGTGTTTGATTGGTGCCATTGCATGGTCAAAGTTTATATTACATTATTCTATTGATAGGAAGTAGATTGGGTAAGACATTTTTCCAAGTACTTAGGGTTTACCGGTTGTATTAGGAACTTAAAAGCAAGAGATACACTCAATCTTGAATTCGGAATCTGTTTTTCATATTTTAAACTGTAGACTGAATTGTATGATACATGTGAAATAGTGAAGGTTGTAATTACTTAACAAGTTGCGCTAACTGAACTGGATGAAGAAGCATATACATGATGATGTTTGTGTACCTTGCTCTGTTCCATTTCTCTTAGATCTTTCAAAACAAAATATAACATGTTATAACGGATTTAAATTGTCTAAATAGATGAGAATTGATGATGTTTTAGTGTTTTGTCTGTTTCATTTGTGGTTGAAACTTCCGAATAGACTATAAAAGGGTTGGTAATGGATTCAACATGGACTAAACGTAATATAGATTGGAATTAAAAATGTATGTAATTTCGGTGCTGTTATATGCTATATGTTGGTAAGGATTATGTGGTGGGGATGATTTCATGCATTCCAGCCAGGAATTAATTTCTGGACTGTCAAAATGTGTTTGGCGTTGGTTTTAGCTATTAAAACATTGGTTGCTTTAAATATTTTGGTGAATTGAGTCAATCTTTGGCCATTGACTGCTAATGTGTGATGATATATGACAGGGGAATGTGTTTAACGTCGAATTAAAATTTGTTTGGACTGAAAAAGAGATTGTAATATTATGATTTGTGACTATTTATACAGTCATGCGTTATTGAGTTAGATTTTCCTTTTATAAACATTAACATCGACATTTCTTTTATGATTTTTATTAATAACTTTGAATTTATGAAATGTTTTATTTTTGTTTAGATTAAAATTTATAATTTTTTTTCCAAACAAATAAAACGAAAAGTGTAGATATTTTTAATGTAGACATGTTTTTGTTTAAATTTTACTTATTTATAATATTTAATTCTACCAACTTCAGTATCGATGAAAATCAAATTGATCATACGAGATAAAAAATTCAATAATATATAAATTATTCTTTAAAGAAATTTATTGAACTTCAAGTATATTATAAAAGTTAAATCAAGACAACATGATAAATTATTTAGTGATAAAATTGTTAGGTGAGAGGTGATTGTGGAGTAACTTTTGTTATCATAAAGGAATCAAGATGTTATTTAGTTAAGTGATTAATAAATTATTTTGCCAATAATATAAAAAATTCAAAGTAATTAGTTGATATTAAAGTTTATGAATGACATAAAATGTTTTGATTAAATTAAAAATACTTATAATTCTTTTAAGAAGCATTGATCAAACAAAACAAATGATGTTTGTAATAAAATAAAGTTGCAAGTGAATGATTTGAGAAAAATGTTATTTTCTGCTATTATTATTACAAACACTGATAATAAAGCCCTTTCTTCCACGGCCATTATCGCACCCTTCTTCCTCTGCCTACACAGGTGGTCCTCACTCGTCACTTTCTTTTTCCTCTATCGACATCTCCACCCATAACTTCATCCATTACAGAATCCAAAATATAAAATAAAATATACATTCTAATTTACATAATTTAGAATATAAAAATAAAATTTATATTCTAAAATCTTTTTATTTTGTATTTCAAAATATATAATCTAAAATATAATTTTTATTTTGTATTTTAGAATGAATGTATAATAAAAAATACAAAATTTTTATTTTAAATTATATAATCTAACATTTTTCTATTTCAAAATATATAATTGAAATACAACTTTTTCATTTTTGGTTATGTATTTCTGAATGCCTACATATATTCTGAAATTAAAAATAAAAAGATGAAATTATAATTTCTAAGTATATAGAGGTGTAGGAAGAAATTATGGATGTGCAGGAAGCAGCCCCAAATAACTAATTAAAGCCCATCGAGCAACTTTGAACTGAAATGAAGCCCCATTCCTTTAAGACTGTCGTGGCGCCTAGAACGAAATTAGGGTTTTCCGTTCCATTTAGCTATCTATAAAATCGGGGCACCACATCTCACACTCGCATCCTCCGTCTGTTCCGTCTTTGAAATTGGATAAGGGTTCTTGTGTTCAATTCTAATTCTGACCGTTCTGTACGTGTTTGAGTGCTTTTCATTGTATGTTTTTGTAAGTTTTTTGTTGAAAAGAAAGCCAATTTGCAGAGCAAGTGCGTGTATTATGTAAAAATGACGAAACTTGCATTGAAGGTTGGCGAAAAGAATTGCGATTCTCCGTGCCTATCAGATTCACTTTGTTTTGATCATGGCCTCGAACAAGTCGCTACATGTTTTTTTTTTCTTTTGATCAATTATTTTCACTGCTATTTTCCAGGGTTTTTCATTTTACGAATTTATCCAAGTTAAGGTATTTGGATGTGATTTATGAATGAGCGAAGCTCTTTAAATCTGTATACTATGATGATTTGGTTTTCTAAACTGGGTAAATAAATGGTTATTTTTAAATCTAGATTTTGAAGTTTATTTAGACTAGAAAATATGGTCAATCTATAAAGCAAAGCAAACTGGTTTTTATATACCAAAATTGTGTCGGAAGATGGCTAAATTCATCTTTTGTCCTCCATTCCGTTAAAACACATGAAATCTTGTGTTCATGCAGTACTATAACATCGGGATACACATTTTATTTTATTTTAATGTTTGATATGTTTTTTGCAAGACGGTTTATTATTCAAAATGAAAGGAAATAGAAGTTAAGGAATAATGGAATGAAAAAATGAAATCAAATTTGTTTGATAACTGGTAATAAGGGAAGCTATTTGAAACAAACCTAAAATACCATGTTTTATATCCATTGGACCAAATTCAAATGAAATCAAACTTGTTTGATAACTGGTAACAAGGGAAGAAATGAAGAAAATGCTCTTTGAAACAGACCAAAAGTATTCATATCCATAAGACCAAATTCAATTTTCCATTTTTGTTGATTTGCATCGAATATGACTTTGCCTCCTTTTATTACTTTGGAACATGCCTCCTTTTATTACTTTGAAACATGTTCCTTTGTTTTGGTATGGGTCATGAGCTATCATTAGGTACCATCTCTATATCATCTTGCTACCATTGTTTTGTTTGCAAGATATATTGTTTTATTTTTATGCATCTATATGGAGTTGGATGCCATTAAACAATCTATTTTTGTTATGATTCATGTGATTTAATTCAGCTTTCGTTCATATCCAATCTTGATTTTAATAAGGGTTCTGTTGTATTTCCTAACAAGTAGAACAAATAATTTTCCATGTGTAATTGTTTGGGATACAATTTTCCGTAGTGTTTTCATTGTTAGGTCTATTGTCTTATTCTTGTCTTCCTTAATAGAACATTTTTCAAGACTTTTGAAAGTGATTATTTTTTAGTTTTCTCAAACTCTGTTTTGAGTTTCAACTTTCTGTTTCAAATCCTTGTTCTTCTCCTCTCACACCTTTATGTTTGAGCTCAAGGTTTTCTTTTAAAGGACCATCTGATGTTTCAAAATTTTATTTTAAACACTCAAGTTAAGACATGATTTTAAAATTATCTAATAGACTTAAAACATGCTAACTTGCAGTATTGGAAGTAACTTAATGATATGAAAATGAATGTTAATGTAGTTTAAGTGATCTGAAGTTTGGTTAGGCATTGTGTTTTTGTCAGTATCAAAACATGGCCTCTTCTTCCTTTTCATCCTCAAATTTATAGATGTCAAGGTCTTCCCATATGGATATGAGACTCCCTTTTTCTTTGTCCCGCTCAGAACATTTTTACCCAAAGCGCTAAGGCTTTTTATGTCGAGAGTAAATGACTTTCTAATATATTTTCTCAGACTCTCTAGTATTGTATTGTCTACCTTTCCTACCATGTTTGAGTACATTTTAAACTTATTAGTAAGGAAGGAGAAATCATCATCATCATCTTCATCTAATATTTTGGCATCTGATGAATCGTTTATGATAATTGACACCTTGGATGGAGAAATTTTCTTTTCTTTTTGAATGCTAATGGTTAAATGTGTGTTACGTTGAAACACCTCTTCATGTTCTTTCGGAATTCCAATGATCTTTTCTAAAAATAATTTATCAAGTTTCATAGACAGGTTGTTTCTTAAGAACTATATTTTGGGGGAGTAATCTGGTTAATGATGTCGTAGTTGTCAATCATTCGTTCAATTAATAGATTTTTATTTATTGATGATAATCCAAAAGCTGTAGAATATGCTTGAATGCTTTCAGGCATGATGAACAAGTCATATATGGGAAACTACAAGAATCAACATATTCCTCAAAACATCTTTTGATCCTTCATATGCTGATTCCTTGCTCGATGAATGCTTAATAACGTAACGATCTTATGAGTCATATATCTAAAGATGAATATGACAATATGTTAAAAGAGATGTGTAGTTTGCCAGTATATGAATTGTTCATGATGCTACAACTTTATATAATATACTAAAGGTTTAATATCTATTTTGGCCCCTTGGTTTGTAGGGTGTGTTTAAAGTTGTCCTCCTTTTTTTTAAAAGTTCATAGGTTTACGACAGACTTGCTCCCATGACAAAAACTTGATGACTTGTTTAGTTATTATTGACGTGACACTGTGACATCATTTGAAGTGTTAATTACATTTAGGGTTAAAATAATGTGGAAAATCTAAAACATCTTTCAGTCCACGTGAGGACACCATTAACACCATCTTCTTCCTCCCAATTCAGACACAACAAAATCCAGAAAAATTCTCAATGTTTGAACTCCTAAATCGCATAACAAAGCAACCCAATTGCGTTGTTGCCATGAACCCTAGCTCACAAGCGTCGTCGCGATAAACCTCTATCGCGAAATTCCATCACGCTTAAAAAACCAGCATCGCGACCTTCGTCCTCTACGAGAATCACCATGCCAACCACAACGCGAGCCCCTCCACCAATCTCCACTACCTGCAAATCAAACACAAAAATCCAGAAGCTGAAACCCTAAATCACATATTCTTCGCGAGTTCATCATTCTTGCGCAACCTGCAAATGCATGAAACCCATTCTCCTCTCAAAGTGTTACCATCAAACCTGCATCCAAAATAGAACCAGAAACTCATTTACATTGTGAGGATCGAATCGTAGTGCCATGGCGTTTTCCTTTGTTCAACAATCGCGTTGCCGTTGTGAATACCTGAATCGCGCATCCATGGAAATTCGTGATAGAACCTCCAGTTCTCATGACGATGCAGAGAAAGCCGTTGCCCATTCTGCAACTGTGAAACCCTAACTTTGGGTGGAAAGGGATCTGCCACGTGGCATCATCTCATTGATCAAACAAGGGCTAAACACTTCACAGTGCCATGTCAACAATAATTGTAAAAGTCATCAAGTTTTTGGACAGGGGTCAAGTCTGCCGTTAGCTTTTTTAACATCATAAGCAAAAAGGAAAAGAGTGAGCTTTTAAAAAAAGGAGGACAACTTTGAAAACACCCCACAAACCGAGGGACCAAAATAGGTATTAAACCTATATTAAAAATATTTATAACATAAACATCAATCACAACATTAAAAAGTCCCATGATGCTACAACTTTATAAAATATATTAAAAATATTTATAATGTAAACATCAATCACAACACCCAAAACATCTAAAAAAATTTGTATTTATATTTATTATATGAAAGATGCTAGCTACTGAGAGATAGTATTGCAAAAAGCTTTTAAATTTAAGATACGTATTTTAGTGACTCTCATAGTTGGAGTGTTATTGATATAATGGTCGGGCCTACCAGGATGGGCAAGAAGGACCAATTGGCAAGATGGACAAAATTGGACGATTTGACAATATGGACTATGCTGGATGAGATGGACAAGTTAACTTGATAGTCGGGATGAATAAAGTTGACGAGACTACCAGAAAGGCGGGGCTATCTCTGATGGACCTGGTTGACAGGATGATCGGAATGGATGTGATAAACAAGATGACCAAGATGGACGCGATGAACAGGATGACTAAGATGGACCGGATGAATAGGATGACATGATGACCACAATGAACACGATGGACAAGATGGATGTTGGATAGGTTGACGTGATGGCCAGGGCCAAGATGGACGAATGATATAGTTAGACGGGTTAACTAGGCTGACGTGATGATTGGGATAGAAAGGCTGACATGGATGGACCGGGCTGACGAGTTGACCGAGATGGATGGACTGACAGGATAGTCGGGATGAATGTGAGGGAGCTTGTCGGGATGATCGAGATTGTCAAACTGATAAGATGGACGGGTTTGTCGAGATGTTCGAATGGACTGGGCTACATGATTATCAAGATGTATCGGACTAACGAGTTGGCCGGATTGATAGAATAATGAACGGGATGGTAGACCACGACTGAACGACCTTACAAATATTAAACTTATTTATACAAATATATTATGTTTTAAATTTATTATTATTAAAAGAATAGATTAAAAAGAAAAATAATTTATGTGCATACTCATTGGTCAAGATACTAGTACTCTTGAAAACGTTTCCCATCTTCTACCAACCTTGGGGAAAGGTTTATGTCCAACATGGCGTATTGATAAAAACCCACACCATAATTTCATGATTGCTGGACGAGTGATATCAAGTTCATTTAGATGAAGTACTATTTTTGATATTTTATCAGTTAATAAGAATATTTTTCTCTTAGAAGGATGGCACTGGTATCCTGTCTATATCTTCTTTTCCAATATATTTATAAGACCAACTTTTACAGTTGAATGAAGGAAGGAAGAAGAATTTTGCTTGTTTTTTTTTTTGTTATCATTCTTAGTTTGTTTGCCTTATGAAATTCAATATAGAATAACATTATAAATAAAAAACCAAAGAGATACGTATGTCATTTTCAGCATGCTTTCACCAAGGAAACTTTTCATCTCATATGCCATCTTCAGCATCAATAAATATACAAACAACGAAGGAAAGGAGCAGTTTGTTTAGGGTAAATAACTCGAAAGAAATTAGAAATGAGATCTGTAAACAGTTTTTTTTTATACACTATTTTATTCCTTATTATTAATCAATTACATTCATTTACTATATTTCAAATATACTAGAATTGATAATTATTGTATTAGTTTTCTGATATAGATTGTTGTTGCAGCATGATCTGATGATCAGTCTCTTTCTCTTAGCTCTTTCAACCTTCAGTTCATGGCTTGTGGTCTCTTTCACTTTTGGAAGCCAAAATGCATATCAGTAAGGTATGACAAACCTTGTATCCTGTGTCACTCACCGATTAGTCAAATTACAAATATTGGAAAAAGAACATGAAATTAATTCCCCCACATAAAAGCTCTATCAAAAGACAATTTGAGGTGAAATTATTTTGACATCACACTTACCCCTGGAAAAACTGTTCCTAAGAAGTGATATTTGCTTTCGGTTGTAGATAAGATTATCGTCTGTGAATACAGATCAATTTTTGCACACTGCATAAACATGTAATGTTCAAATGTCATGATAAAATGCATTTACATATATATGCAGCCAAATATATCCATTCATCTAGGACTGACAAAAAAAACAAATTTTCTTATGAAAAGTCACATGAAAGAAATGATTCCTATACCAATTTTTCACTCTTCATATGTTCGTACAGGTCAAGATTGTTGAATTTAGTTATGTGAAAGAGCACATAATCAATAGGTCCACCACATGCCCTAAGTTTAAACGTAATTAAAATACCTGTAAGATTTCTCAGAAATAGCAACGTTAATTAAAATAAAGCAATAACATTATATGCCATAAAATTACTTCATTGTATAGTTGACCATCCTTGTGGGTAAGAAGTGCACGATCTGAAGCCTACTCGACCAATCATCAGCAAGCCTGAAAAATGAAAGCAAAAATTCTTCGAATAAATTGTCGATTTAAACAATTATATATACCCTTTTGATTTTTATTATAAATTAAATATCACCCAAGCAAGTTATCCAATCTAAATAATAAGGGTTTTCCCTTACGTTTGAGAATTTTTTTTTTTTTTGAAAAAGACAAGACAATTAAGAAACTATAGGAATGGAAGATGAGTTCACTTACGTGACAGGAGATGTTGGTTTCCTCACTGCCTGTTTCACATACAAAAAACGAGATAATTTCTCATAATTGTTACAATGTTGCTCAACTAAAACATGAACAGAGTCCACTTCTGATATATTATTTCATCAAAAATTTAGACATTTATAAGCCTATAAAATTATTTCTTTTACCTTTGCAGCATTAAGGCATTCGCGATACGAGTAAACTTTTCCAATCAAACATCCCTACATGCACAAGAAAATATATTTAATGTAAGAACATCTATATATAAGCTATAACATTACATACCAAATTTAATATTAAAGTATTGCCTTTTTCGAACCACATATATATGTTCTGTCTTATACCTAATCAGATATTTGCTGGTGATAATTACTGCACATACTATATAAGGTTAACACAATAAAATTCAAAATTAATACATCTGCAACTTAAAGCACATCACGAACATGCTTCTTCACATCTAAACTGTCAATAAATTTAATATGCAAAATTTATGAAAACATCACCCACTACATTAATCAAATATTTATTACGAAATATATTTTTTCTCGGAAACGGTAAATATAAATATATATATATATATATATATATATATATATATATATATATATATTTGCTTTCAAAAATATATAATTGATTTTCACTTATGTCTCTCTCCTAACTGATGACTCTAACATTGCACATCGAACAAGGCTATATATGTAAATATGTATTACAAAAAATGATAAACTCTAAAGAGTCAAAATAAATCAAGAAATATACATTGAAAAGAAAACACTAGAATATATTAACATGATGTAACAATGTTTAAATTGTCTGTATAGATATTGTTACGTAGACAAACGTAAAGGAATAGATGGATTATGGTTTATCTCAAACTTTTGTTTTCTTACATGAGTTCATTCAAATAGGGTTTCAATCAAAGAAGATGTGGGAAGGCATTTTGTATGTGGTAAGAAACAAATTGACATATTTATATCAGTGCGTATATAAAGAAGAAGTATATATCCAATTAAGTTTTGAAATTATGATAGCATATATTATATTGATGATTTTATGAGAGAAAATGAGCCAAGTTAGATGACCTTCCATGCAGAAACCATGGTATCAAAATCGCTGAGAGATGGTGGGCGAGGGCAGAAAATTCCATGGTTGTTAAATCGATGAACCATTGCAGAAGCAGCTGGTGCATTCATCCCATTCGTTTGTAACGGAAGGGACCTTGGATGTTGTTGGTGAATATTGCTGCTGCTACCACCATAAGGAAGCACAGGGAATCTTGGTGATGGAAATCGAGTGATTGAGCTTCCTGTTACATTAGGGAACATGGGATTACGAAATGAAGCATTAAATCCTGGAGGATCCATTGTTCCGAGTCTTGCACTTGGATGATTCCATGAATCTGATTTCGCAACCCAGAAGTTTGGATTGTTTTGAGGCAATAACAGAGTTGAATTTGAACAGTTTCTGGAGTTGAGAATAGGGTTGGCTACACCCATGTTGCCTCCCAGTTCCTGTGCTAGCACTTTTGAAGGTCCTTCTCCTGTGGGAGTGGATGTATCAGATACAACTACTATCCCTGGTGAAATTGAAATGTTAGCTCTCTCAGATGAATTTGGGGTCAATTGAATCATTGAAGATGTGGCTTTTGAAACATTATGTGCTGGAGTATCTATAGCCACTTCTCTTGATTCTCCTTCTTCCACTTCTTTCAGGGCTTCCGAAGAAAAATAGTCTAAAAGAATCGGCTCATCTATTTGAAAAAGGGTTTCGAAAGTCTCGTCTGTTAGTGGCAAAATATCATTATCATTGCATAGATCTGCCAGAAAATCATCGTACATCTCATCCCATGTTGTTTGCTCCTCGATAACCTGGGATAGGGTTCCTACAGACTCCTGAAAGAATTACTCCAATTAGTTTACCAAATAAACCTAATTTTTTTTCAAAGTATAATAATACGTACATTTTGAACACCCTCCAAGGCTTGCTCTCTGATGGCCATGCTGAGGATTGGTCTTCTGAAAGGGGGAAACAGAAATCTATAACAAAATTCATGAACTTCACACCGATAAATCGTAAATAGATAAAAATACATTTGAAATGCAAGCTTTTAATGAGTTTTGACAGAAGAATGTTTATGCTACTACATTTATAAAGACATCTATCTTTACTGCAAAAGATACATACTAAAGAAAAGGGCAACGAAAGTTATATTATTAGCTAGAGAAAAATGATGATAACAAAATGATTGATGAAGAACACACATTGAAAGGGAGAACCTTCAGGAAACTGTAGTGAAAACTATGGGAAATGTAACATTTTGCACTCCTTTTATAGTGTGAATCCTCTGTTTCTTTTTTGTGACAATGTAAACTTAGCAATTCTATTTTATGCATTGGAGATACACGAGAAGGGTGCATTTCGCTTTCCCCTTATTCTTCGGGATATTTTTCAAGAGTGACATCAAAGACTTAATTGTTCATTTTAAAAAGTTACTTACTTTAACGCTCAGCAACTGGAACTTAACTGGAACTTTCTTCACGTTTTTTTCTTTCATTTTCTCTCTCCGTATTGAATACAAGATAAATAGTTAGAAAATCAAGAGCAGAACAAAAGGACGAATAAATTAAAAATGAAAACACTAAGGTATAGATGGAATATTATAAAATATTATCGGTACTATTTGCGTGTTTACTCGATGATATTTATGCATTTATACGATTAAATTAGACTTAAAATCTATAACAACAATAAAATATTTTGATGACGTGATAAAAAGTATTATTTTACGTATTTTTATACATTCATTTGATACAAAATAAGTAGATAAAAAAATATTTTTTAATTAAAAAATAACAACGTCAATACACACTCACGCTCAATGTGATGTTCTATTTAAAACCAAAGTGAGATACGAGGTTGAAAGTTCAAACCGGTAGAAAAACACAAACGCGTGACGTTGGAAACGTAAAGAGTCCTAATAAAGTCAAATTGATTTTCCCTAATTTTTATTTCGTATTTTCTTAAATCGTGATCTTATATTTAAAAAGTTTGAAACGTATGTTTGGTATATGATTTAATTAAAGTTGAAACATACTGAAATGTATGTTTGTTTAATAAATTATTTTTTTCTCAAATTATTTGCTTACGTTCTGCGGAAGTTAGAGCTGCGATTTTTTCTCTATTAGTGGACAAAGCTCTAGTAGCAACGGAGGTTCAATCATACAAGTAATTGTAATCAATGAATAGTTTAAATTGTTCTCCATTTCTAATCATACTTTCAAAATATATATAATTTATTGAAGTCTTTAAAAAGTTTTCGATAATAAGTCATGATTTGTATAATTATTATCTATAATCCAATTTTGTTTTGTAAATTTATTATCATTGGTCATAACAAATTTTCTTTATAAAATTCTAACACTGCATTTCAATTATAGTTTGAGCATTAACATGAAAAGATTAGGAAGTGGTGTACTGTATGTGACTGAAGACCCTTTGATTCTACTACTACAACCTTTTAATTGAGTTACTTAAGACAATAACATAATATAAGTTACCGAGTACTTGGTGTTGGATAGTCTATAAACAATAAGACGATTATTGGATACTTTATACATGGATCACCTAGCCGGATATTACCAGATATTGGGTACTATGTTTCCAACACCAAAAACTCCATCCACTTCGATAACAACATTGCTCAAGGCATTGCCTACCAGCATCTTTGTGCCTGTTGGGAATATTTCAATGTTAGATAACTTAGTAAAAAACGAGTCTAGTTTCTCATAGGTAAATTGGTCATTTGACTAGAATCTTTGACTAAGTACTAATTTGAACATCGAATGATCTTTTGCAACAATCTCATCATTCGATGGTGGATGAAGGAAGCTTAGAGGATGAGTACCGGGAAGCAGAGAGTTCATGGAATAGAAGGCAACTTTGCAGGGTACGTTTGGTTGTGGAAGAACTAGAGCATTCTTCATTATAAAGTAAAACACCTTCAACTACATGATCTTCTCTCATTAATTAATCTGTGTGGCTCTTGTGCTTGCAAGACATGTATCACTTTTATCAAAGCGATGTTTCATATCTCTTTGACATTGTCACTAGAATTTTCTCAATAAGTCTGGAATCTAGACACTTCTTTCTCCAAACAATTCATCTTGTTATTCCAATAATTTATTTGAGTATTCCTTAATTGTCTCAAACTCTTTCATTCTTTACCTTTCAAATTTCCTTAAGTTTAAAACCTTCATGCCTAGAGTCTTCTCGCATTTCCTTCATGTTCTTCTTTCAAATATTCTCAAATTTCGTTAGGTGACTTTAGAGATCATTTCTTAAATACTTGAAAGCATGACTTTACCTTTACCTTTCTCATTTTTTTTTTGTGCCTTTTGATTTGAGCTAGTGTTCTCCCATGATTTATATTCATAAATCTAGTTTCTTTTGATAAGTTTTCATTCTTACTGTTCATAAATCATAGCTTTTATCATCAAACAAAGAGTGAAAGTGACTTGTGATAAATTTTCTTCCATTATAGGTAGTAAGAAGAATAGCTATGATACTACTGCTTAAAACTTTTAAAAGTTATTAAAGTATGAGAGATATGAGATGTATGATAGATATAAGATATATGTTGTATGAAAGAACTTCTTATTTTATTTTATTTATGTAATTTATTTACAAAGAACAAAATGAAAGATAGTAACTATCTTGATTTTCTAAATATAAAATAATAACTAATTTTAAAACTGGATATTTTTAAAACTAAAATATTTCCTAAAAATTAATTTAAATAAAAAAGGTATTAAGCCAACAGAGTTTGTATTAGGTTGTAATAATCCAAAGAACCTATGTTATATAATGTCGAAACAAATATTCATAAACAACAAAGTTTCTTAGCGCCACAAGCCTCCCAGGTAATAGAAATTAGTTCTGCAAAGTTGGTACTTCTATCTCTTCTTCAGACCCAAATGCACCCTTCAGAGATGTTCAACAATTATCGTATCCTGTGACAGACAAAAACGCAAACGTTTGATCAAAAGACAACTTGAAACTAATGAATAATGAATCATGAATAATGTTATGATGATGATGATGAACAAGTATTCACATCACACTCACCCCTTTGAAAACTGATCCTAAGTAGCAGTGCTTGCTTTCAGTTGTGAATAATATTAAAGTATGAGAAGGGAGAACAATTTTTGCATACTGCACAGAAGTAACGTTAAAATCATTCTTAAATGAAGCTAAGTTAATGGCAGAAAGTAAAAGATTTTCTCATATTATGAAATTTTCGGATATATAAATGACTCGCCTTTTTTTCAGTCATGAGACGACCGTATAGATCAAGATTGCCGAATTCAGTAACTTCAAAGAGAATGTAATCAATGGGTCCACCATAAAGCCTAAGTTTAAATGTTATTAAAAAATGTCATTATAAGATTTCCATAAAAGAGATAACGTTAATAATGTGAAAAGGAAAGACAGGAATAACATCGTGCCATAAAATTACCTCATCGTATTGATGACAGCTTTTCTGGGTACGTACACGGCCACCTTCATCGTACTCGGCCACTCTGTCAGCCTTCATTTTACCAATTATGAGTTTAAACAATTATGTGAAAACAAATAAATACCTCTTACGGATTTATAGAATAATAATATAAAATTAATTGAGATGTTTTAAATAACTTTTTGTTTAGATATGTAATAAATATTTTCTATTTGCATGTCTTCCCTTATTGGAAAATGCTCAGTTTGTAATTAATTAACACCACCACTGACAGATAAGAACAATTAGGTTTAGACAAAAGAGAATTAACTTACGAGATTGGTGATATTGATTTCTTCCAAGCCTGTTCGAGACGTAAGGAAAAGAGGAAAAAAGTTCAGTTACTTTGTATTCAATTCTCGTAATTACTACGTACCAGTTGGCTAAATAAATAAATAAGAATTATAAGCCCCATCTGGTATATCTCTTATTACAAATTAAACATTCTAACAAAGAAAGATTTATTGTGCAATAAATAAAGTATATCGTCCTACCTTTGCTTTATTAAAGAATGGGCGATACGGATAAGTTTCTTCAACCAGACATCCCTAGACACAACAACAAAGCATATAAACACATATTATCAAATTTAATTAGTTGAATATATAACCTGGTTTTCTATTCTCTACGTAATCTAAAAATTTAATAGTCATAAATTGAAAATATAGGACCAAATTCTACAAAATCTAAAATATTCCTGCAGCATACACAAAAATCTGATACTGTATAAGTATTAGCACAAGAAGTTTTATTAAAACAATTATGATAGGAAAGAACCACAATCTAAATCTCTTGAGATATTATATTTATATTTTAGTAAACTATATATGTAGGTTAATGCTATGTATATGCAATGCTATAGTTATGAAATTCGCAGAAAGTAGGTTGATTGAAACAAGGTTAAGTGAAAGGTACTTGTACTTTAAGAAGGTATAGGGGATATTCTAACAACCTAAGATGAATAGCTATCAAAATAAGATCTTAAGAGTGTCTCTTCAGATATCTTGTTTCCTCAAAAAATTTAAAGTCAGATCAAACAGGACTGCAATTAAGGAAACTAAGAGGCATTTTGAAACAAATAATAAATTGCATATAGAGGTTTTGAAATTATAATAGTACGTTACCTCCCATGCCAGCACGAAGTCATTAAAATTCCTTAGAAATGGTTGGCGAGAAAGAAGCTGAGTCTGATAATGAGGCCTTGCTCCGATTGCAGAAGGAGCAGAAGGTGCAGCTGGATTGTTCTCCAATCGATGCTCCCTTGAAAATTGTTGATGACTACCATAAGGACTAGCATCGGCATTTGCAGTAGCATTAACATTAGCATTAGCATTTGTAGTAACATTAACATAACTAACATTAACATCAGCAACATTAGTGTTAGCAGCATCAAGACTTGCACTGGCACAAGCAGTGGGAAGCTTGGTGATTGAAATTGATGGAGTGAGTTTCCATCAACATTATTGGCACCAGCACTACTACCAACACTATGACTATAGCATAATAAGGATGGACTAACCTTGGTGATTGAAATTGAGTGAGTGAGTTTCCATCAAGATTATTGGCAGCAACACCACTACCAACACTGGGACCAGCATAAGGATGAACCAAGCTTGGTGATTGAAGTTGAGTTTCATAGTTTCCAACAAGACCACTTGCACTTGCACCAGCACAGCCATAAGGCTGCACTGGGAAGCTTGGTGATTCAAACTGAGTGAATGAGTACCTTGTTGTTTTAGGGAAGATAGAATCAGCAAATGAAGTAGCAGTTTCTGGAGCATAGAAAGCATTGGATCCGGCGGGCCAAAATTTTGGATTGTTTTGAGGCAATGAGAAAGTAGAATTGGATGCATTAGGAACTATGATCCCTGTTGGAACTGAAATGTTGATTCTCTCAGATGAATTTGGGTTGAGTTGAATAGTTGACCTTGTGTTTGTGATTACAGTTTGTGGTGCAACATAATGTGATGATGATGATCCTCCCAAGTGTGGCTCAGAAGGCAGTGTTTTGCCTTGTCCAAGAATCTCTTCTAAAGAAACAGGCTGATCTAGTTGAAAAAGGTATGACAAAGAGTCTTCGTCTCCTGATGTTGTTGCCAATGTCTTTGATTTTTTCCTTGCCTGTTCTTGTTGAGAATTTTCATTGTCATCAGTTAGAAATGCTATTATATCTTCATAGTCATTTTTGGGTAAGAAGCTGCTGCTGGGCGAAAGACCATTCGTCTCATTTGCCGCTGGCATAACCTGCGGAACTGTGCACGCAGACTCCTGAAAAACAAAGTGTTTCATGTTCACACAAACTATGTTAAAAACAAAAATAAATAAATTCATACTTCAAAATATTATCAGAGTTATTTCTTTTCATATACAAAATTATAAATGCATCTTTTAAACTTACCATTTTTATTATTTTAAATATTAAAAAGAAATATATATTTTAAAACATTGTTTTTTACTATAAGACGCGTTTTTTAAAGGTCTTGTGAGAAGAAATAGTCTTTTAGAGCATAATTAATCAATATCCCGTAATTTATTCATTATCTATCCATTTTTTTTACAATTTTTTATCTTAATCTATTTTTATTCTTTTAATTTGACACAGTTATTTTTTAATCTAAAAAAAATTTCACAAATTAGTTCTCAAAATAACACAATTATCTTTTAACTCCTTAAAAATTAAGCAATGCTCCATCAAACTATAATCTCATTTCTTAGAAGAAATCAAAGTATTCATAACTAGTGAGAAAACACAACCTAACCAATGGAGAATATGTTTTTTAGCAAATCAATAAACTAAGAAAATTATTATTTTTATATATTAAAATATTTTATTATAATTAATAATTAAAACTTAATTTATAAGTATTAACATCTTAAATTAAAAATACTATCATATATTTAGATCAATATAAAAAAAATAAGTATATAATAATTATAAACAAAGTGAAACGTTCATGACTCGTTTTTACCAATTTCATCTATTGAATCTAATCTGCTTTATCATTCTTACACACGCAGAGTAATTTTCTTTATAAATCGAAAAATAATTATATATTTTTCTATAAGAACTAATTTCTACCGATTTTATTTGAAAGTCTTAAAAAAAAAAGCAATGTTTTTGTGAAATTAAGGAGTTAAAATAAATTGAAGTCTTTCTTTTAAAAATTCATGCCTCTTTATAAAAACTTTTATTCTATCAAATAAAGCCCAGAAAATAAAAAACACGAAAGAAATATCTGTAAATGACTAACATTTTTGAAACCCTCAAGCCTTTTCTGTCTGATGTCCATGCTCTAGCTGAGAATAGGTCTCCTGAAAAATATAAAACAAAAGATAAAAAATGGTGGATTTTTTCTTAAAAATTGGACTGAATTTAAATGAAAAATTTTCAGGCTTCAGCAACAAGATCTGAGATTGTTACCTGGTATATATAGTCACTAATGAGTGTAATGAAAAAATAAATAAAAATAATAAAAAAAACAGTTTTTTATAATTTAAGCTATATTGATA
The DNA here is from genome assembly GCF_029865625.1 of Vigna umbellata. Lineage (NCBI taxonomy): Eukaryota > Viridiplantae > Streptophyta > Magnoliopsida > Fabales > Fabaceae > Vigna > Vigna umbellata. The sequence goes on along the minus strand of NC_142165.1, from coordinate 81,647,342 downwards.
TAAAGTATAGTGCAAGAGAAAGAAGGTAAATTATAGGGTTAAGGATTTTATAAGATTAAAGGAGAAGAAACATAGCAGAATGGATGAAAGAAAGTGAGAAAACAGGAATAAATTTTAAGAGAACTGTGGGTGTGGTATATGTGTTACTTTCATTATCAATATTTTATAAGGTATAATAAATACTTTGACCATATAGGAGAAAGATAATCCGGAGAAAAGTGGAAAAGTTAAGCCGAATTCATGATAACAAAAATAACTGACATAAACTATATTGCGTGTATGACTTTATTTCACTCACATTTATGGATCCTTTACTTTCAGAAAACGTTTTCTTTTATTATAAAATATTTCAATATTTTTAATTTCTTAAATTTGGAAATGATAAATTTACTCTGTTATTTAAAAAAAAGTTTGGATGTTCAAATGTATTTCACCTAAAAGTTATGAAAACAAATACTTTGCGTAAAGACTACAAAAATATTGATTTAATTATAATGTTTGTTTCTATGCTTAATAAAACGAGTAATTTAGTTATTTATCTTTTTCGTAATTTTACTCTTTTTTTTTAATTATCTACAATTTTGATCTTTTATTTTATAATATGTTGCTTCATTCAATTTTTATTTTAAAATATGTCGTCATTAAATTGAATTAAAATAACCAATGCCATGTATTGTTATATTTTGAAATATGGATATAACATATTTTATAATTATGTTATAATATAATTATCTTAGATTTTTCTTCCAAATATGCCCCTATGCAAATGTGGATTTTAACTTCTGTTTGGTGTGGCTGAAATAGATCAGTGTGCTAACATCAATCCTGAATGGTTATCAGGTAGAAAGTTTATATCTATATGCGTACCCATGATATATGTGACTTTATAAAAGGGAACATTGTACATATTTTTTTATATGAATTGAAGTAATCCAAGTGTTTCATTATATAAATATAAACAACTACAAATTTGTTATTAAAAAAATCTTTATTAATATATTAACTGAGTGTTACAATTTTAAAACTACTACAATTTCTAAAAATCATTTTATAAGTCTTTACACTTATATATTACTTAAGAAAAAGTATTATGTATAATAATATATAAATAAGCTTTTTATTTGTGTGTGTATATATATATATATATATATATATATATATATATATATATATATATATATATATATATATATATATATATATATATATATATATATATATATATATATATATATATATATATATGGGGTTTGCTAACGCGCGTACGCCTGTTTTTCAGTTGGTACATTTTAGCAATGTGTACCGTGTTTTAGTAGACAAAAATATCCTTATATATCATGGATTCTAAGTTTTAAGATTAAGGGTATTTTAATAATTTTCTTTCTCAAAACTTAAAAAAAAAAAAGAAACCCCCAAACCCTTGCTCACCTCTCTCATTCCTCTCAATTCTTTCTCTTTCATCTCTCTCACTCCAACTTTTTCTCTGTCATCCCTACTGTAGTCCCAATTGAAAAAAATCAGAAACACCCTACTGTCTCTGTCATCCCTACTGGAGTCTCAATTGAAAAAATCAGAAACACCCTACTGTAGCCCCAATTGAAAAAATCAGAAACACTTGTCGTTAAACAATCTTACAAAAGAATGATTTTATAATGAGTTTTGATCTTATAATTTTTGTCTCATCTAATTTTATCCAATTTTCACAAGCATAAAGGAATTGGTAATTGACCTGGAAAAAATCAGAAATACTTGTAAACAATTTCTTACAAAAAATGATTTTATAATGAGTTTTTATTTTATAATTTTTGTCTTATCTAATTTTATGTAATTTTCACAAGCATAATGACATAAGAGGAATTGGTAATTGGCCTGGAAAAAATCAGAAACGCTCGTTGTTAAACAATTTCTTTATAAAAATGACTTTATAATGAGTTTTCATTTTATAATTTTTGTCGTATATAATTTTATCTAATTTTCACAAGCATAATGACATCCGAAAGCATTGGTAATTGGTCTGGAGTGTTTTTTTTGGAGATGATGATTCAACATACGCAGATGATGAAATTAGAGAAATTAGTGAAGATGGTGAAATTGAAGAGATCTTGAATGAACCTTTGCCTGAAGGTGAATATGTCAATGACTCAACTCTTTACAAAGGCAAATTGTTTAAAGGCAAGTGTTTCTGATATTTTCAATTGGGGCTACAGTAGGGATGACAGAGAAAAGGTTGGAGTGAGAGAGATGAAAGAGAAAGGGTTGAGAGGAATGAGAGAGGTGAGCAAGGGTTTGGGGGTTTCTTTTTTTTTTTTTTTTAAGTTTTGAGAATGAAAATTATTAAAATACCCTTAATCTTAAAACTTAGAATCCATGATATATAAGGGTATTTTTGTCTACTAAAATCCGGTACACATTGCTAAAATGTACCAACTGAAAAACAGGCGTACGCGCGTTAGCAAACCCCTATATATATATATATTATATTCTCATTCTCCTTTTAATCATAGTTTAAAATTGAAAAGGCATACATTTCAACATATAATACACTATTAATTAGTCACAATGTTAAAAACACAACGTAGTACAAATAATTTATTACTAATTAAGTAATTATTACATTTAATTTTATTTTCTTCAAAAATATAAAGACACAGAATGTATCTTTCTCGTTAGTTTAATTAATATTTTCACACAAGATAATTGTATAATTTATTTTTAAAAAAGTGGGAAAATAATAGTTTAAATCTACGTGTTAATTTATATTTTGTGGGACACGTTATGAGACACATGATATGTGTCCTTCAATAATAAAAATGTATATATAAGAGATGTTTTTCCAATGTCATTGTGTCATGTAATAAATTACGAAAACCCTAACAATATTTGAACTGAAAATTTAATAAAATGTTTATTAATTAAAAATTAAGACAGAAAAATTCTATTAGAATAATTTAATGACCAAAACTACAAATATTTGAAAATGAAAGAATTATACTAAGTGCAGAAAAAAAAATAGAGACTAAACTTGGAGATTTTGTAAAATATTGAATCAAAATTCCAATTAAGTTAAAAATATTTGAAATTTATTGTTTAATTATTAATTACATGTAAAAAAATAATGGAAATTAGATAGAGTAAGATTGTTGAGATGACAATGGAACAAGACAATGACAGGTTTGCTATCTCTACTCTTCTTAAAAAAGAAAATTATCATTGTTAAAAATAATGGGTATATATAAAATTTTGTTTCATCCCTAATATATATATATATATATATATATATATATATATATATATATATATATATATATATATATATATATATATATATATATATATATATATATATATATATATATATATATATATATATATATGGGGTTTGCTAACGCGCGTACGCCTGGTTTTCAGTTGGTACATTTTAGCAATGTGTACCGGATTTTAGTAGACAAAAATACCCTTATATATTATGATTATAAGTTTTAAGGTTAAGGGTATTTTAATAATTTTTATTCTCAAAACTTAAAAAAAAAAAAAAGAAACCCCCAAACCCTTACTCACCTCTCTCATTCCTCTCAATCCTTTCTCTTTCATCTCTCTCACTCCAACCTTTTCTCTGTCATCCCAATTGAAAAAATCAGAAACAGATATTCACCTTCAGGCAAAGGTTCATTCAAGATCTCTTCAATTTCACCATTTTCACTAACCTCTCTAATTTCATCATCTGCATATCTGCATAGGTTGAATCATCATCTCTAAAAAAACCCTTCAGGCCAATTACCAATTCTTTCGGATGTCATTATGCTTGTGAAAATTAGATAAAATTATATACGACAACAATTATAAAATGAAAACTCATTATAAAGTCATTTTTTTGTAAGAAATTGTTTAACAACGTGTTTCAGATTTTTTTCCAGGAGACAAAAATTATAAAATAAAAACTCATTATAAAATCATTTTTTTGTAAGAAATTGTTTAACCGCGAGTATTTCTGATTTTTTTCAGGTCAATTACCAATTCCTTTATGCTTGTGAAAATTGGATAAAATTAGATAAGACAAAAATTATAAGATGAAAACTCATTATAAAATCACTTTTTTGTAAGATTGTTTAACGACAAGTGTTTATGATATTAGGGCTACAGTAGGGATCACAGAGAAAAGACTGGAGTGAGAAAGAAGAAAGAGAAAGGGTTGAGAGGAATGAGAGAGGTGAATAAGGGTTTGGGGGTTTCTTTTTTTTTTTTGAGTTTTGAGAGTGAAAATTATTAAAATACCCTTAACCTTAACACTTAGTATCCATGATATATAAGGATATTTTTGTCTACTAAAACCCGGTACACATTGCTAAAATGTACCAACTGAAAAACAGGCGTACGCGCGTTAGCAAACCCCTATATATATATATATATATATATATATATATATATATATATATATATATATTTGTACCCTTGTCCGTATTCCTATCCATTTTTCTATTTTTTAATATTAATTAATTAATTTAAAAGGAAAAATACTATTGCAAAGTAAACATAATATTGAAATTGGAATTTGATTTGAAAGTGAAATTGATATAAGCAGGTTGGTTGAACTTTGACTTTAATTAGGAATTGAATTTGATTTGAAATTAAAATTGATTCACATGCGTTATAATTGGAATTGGAATTGAATTAATTACCAGTTTGATATTGAAATTGATTTAGAATTGAAATTGGATTTTAAGTTGAAACTTGTGATTTGTGTTTTCCATATTTATTTTCTGCAAGTGTCAGTACTCATACGATGACAAATATAAAAGTTAGTATGACAGTTTTATTCTTTTGAAAATTCTCCTCTCTATTTGAGTGTATTTCAAGGATAGTTTTGATTAGATTTTCTCACTTCTTTTAATATTAATGTTAAATGACAAAATATACATACATTTTACTACAGTCAATACATATCATATTCTTTTGCTTTAATTTTAAAAATATTATGTTTGTATGCAGTATCAATGTTTAATTTTTCTTAACTATTATCGATATATACTATACACTCACACTAAACTCATAAAAATAAACTAAATGTCTAGTTCTAATTATAATTGAACAATTTTATCTACTTTTTACCATCATATTTCTACATGAATTTTAAATAATTGTTTTGAACTAAATTTTTTATATATAACTCAGATGGTCATTTTTAAAATGTGGGTGTAAACACTATAAAATGAATTCTACATAAACAAATCATATTATTTTCATCCACTTAAGTATTAATACTATTTAATAAAATTTATCTTTTAAGTTCCTCTCCTTCCTTACTAATTCAATTTAATTATATTTTCTCCACACGAAAAAATTTTAAAGGTCAAAAGTATATATTATTTTCATCAATTTGTTAGCCTTATAGTAAACCTAGGTATATATGAATAATATATCCTCAATATTTAGATTATTTAAAGATAAAAAAATTAAGATAAACAATAACTCACTGAGTTTAAATGGAAAAAAAAATTGTTTTATGGGTAGTTAATTTGGTTAGGAGTACTATGAATTTTAGAGTCCAAGGGTCATGAGTTTATTTTATTGGTTAATAGGTAATAATTGTGTCTTAATAGAAAAGTTTAAGACTTGGAGATGAAAAGGCAAAATAAAGTTTATTTGTTAACAAAGTGGTATATTGAGTGTTTGAGTGAGAAAAAAAAAGTGAGAGATAATCTATCTTACAAACAGTAACCCAAGTTGACAAAAATGATTAATTATGATAATTGGAGTTTCAAGATAAAAGCTTTCCTTGACGTCCAAAAAAAATTCTGGAGTCATGGAAAATGGTCATGTAAAACCAAAAAACACTATAAATTGGTCAAATGCCCCAGATAAATGCATTCAAAGTAGTGTGCATGAAGGAGAAGGAAGCTTTGTACCTCCTGTACCAAGTCTTACTTTGAGAAAATTGCAAAATGTAAAATATGCAAAATTAGCAAAAGAAGTTTAGAACATTCTAGAGAAGGAGTATCAAGGGGATGCCCGAGTGAAGTAAGTGAGGCTACACACTTAGAGGAGAGCTGGAGAGGATGAGAATAAAGGAGACCGAGAGACTAGCCGAGTATATAAGTTGAAACCGTGGCGAACTAGCATAGTAGAAATGAAGAGATGTTACTTGCTAGCTACCAAAGTTGTTGAGAATGAGGTCATTGACCGATGACTTTGAGAACATGGTGTTCGTGATTAAGGAGTCAAAGGACTTGTCAACGCTTACGATTGAAGAGTTTGTTGGATCCCTAAAGGCACACGAGAAGAGAAAGAAGAAGAATTGAAAACTGCTTGAAAAGTTACTCCAAATGAAGGAAGAGGCTCGTAACACTCAAGGAAGAAGACAATACTGAGGAGGTAAAGGAAATGGTCCTGGTGATAGATGCTAAGGACAAGAAAAGAAAGAACAATTCAGTCAACAAAATTGACACGGAAGAGGATGAGGTCCATGGAGAGAAGGTTTGCCAACCAACTCAAATGTTGGTGCTTAGTGTGACAAATATGATCACTATGCAAAAGACTGTTACTCAAACTAGTGCTTTAGTTGTGGTATGGCAAGCATTTTACAAAAAAAGTTTGTCGATCTGAGAATGGAAAGGAAAAGATGATTAACCTTGTAGAAGAAGTTGAAGAAGTGATGTATTTGATGATGGGATGCATCTCGAGAGTCGAGCACAAGAAATTGGAGAACTTGACATAACAGTCAAGTAGTGCGATGAACTTGACAAAACAACTAAGTAATGTGGATAGGTCGACTAAACAACTAAGCCTGGAGAAGGGCAAGGAAAGCTCTGATTGTCTAGTAAAGGATATAGAAAGCTCGCATAATTCGGGTAGATGTCTTGATAGCTCGCATAGTTTGGGTAGGTGCCTTGATAGCTCACATAGCTCACATAGCATATATATATAGCTTCGTGGAACAAGTGCACATCTCAAAAGGAGCTAAATTTGTTGATGTGAAGTGGGTGTGGTATAATATCTCAAAAGGAGATCATTATTATATTGATATGAACTCAAGTAATAACAAGTCGAATACTAAGTACATATCTCAATTAAAAACAAAATTGTCACCAAGAATGTGAAGAACAAGTTAGCTAAAATGAAATTAAAGTACAAATCAACAAAAGAGAAGAACAAGTGGGTCAAAGAGAAGAGCATGTCAAGTACAAAAATATAGTGAAAAACCTAACTATTAATGAAAGAACCAAGAATGATGAATGATTTAAGTTTAATGGAGATTTGGTTAAGTAACCTTAAATGAGTTGTTCTATGGGTAGTTAATTTGCTTAGGAATAACAGAGTCATAAGTTTATTATATTGGTTAATAGATAATAATTACGTCTTGATAACAGAATTTAAGGTTTGAGATGAAAAAGAAAAATAGAGTTTATAATGTTTTGTTTACATGAAAAAACACAAAGAAGTATATAGGTAAGTTAATACGATTATTCATATTAAGGTTTATTTGCTAACACATTTCCCATCCGAAAATGTCATAATTTTAATTTTGTTTTGCACTGACATAAGATAATTCCATAAAATACCAGGCCAAATCGCTGCAATCGATGGTATACGACCAAACCGATAAAATAGAACTATAATTCAAGAAAACATAACCAAATTTAGATAAAAAATAATTCATAGTACCTAAGTTAGAAAATGTCTGAAACAAAACCTTATAAATCACAGTCATAATTAGAGTCACAAACAAGCCACCCAGAGTCACAGAAATTGGTTACGCAAAGTTGCTACTTCTTGAGAGCCAAAAGCATACTTCAGAGTGGTTCAACAAACACTGCATCCTGTGACATTAAATATCTACGTGTTGGATCAAAAGACAACTTGAAACTCACGAAAAGCAAATGATAATCTCAAGTAATAACATCACACTCACCCCTGGGAAAATCGACCCCGTGTAGCAGTGCTTGTTTTCAGTTGTAGACAATGTTAAAGTATGAGAAGGGAGAGCAATTTTTGCACACTGCACAGAGATGAAACGTTAAAATGAACCTTGAATGCAGTTGAATTTATCCTTCAGTCGGTGGCAAACATGAAAGATCATTTTATGTTAAAATCTAACATGAGGGAATCGATTCGAATGTATATGACTAACCAAATTGTTACTTGTGAGATGGTGGTACAGATCAAGGTTGTCGAATTGAGTTACTTCAAATAACACATCATCAAGGATTCCACCATAAGTCCTAAGTTTAAATGTTATAAAAAAGTGTATAAGATTTCTTTACAATAGATAATGCTAATAATTTTTCTAAAAAACATGACAACAATAACATCATGCCATTAATCACCTCATTGTATGCATGACAGCCTTTTTGGGTAAGTAGAGGGCGATCTCCAGCGTAGTCGACCACTGATATGTAATCCTGCAAATGTTTTAAATTTATTTATAATTTTTGTTTTTCCATTAGCATTGGCAAATGTGTGTTTTTCAATTATAACAAAGAACAGTTATGGTTATGAGAAGATCCCTTACGTGACAGGTGATGTTTTCTTCCTCCAGGCCTGTTTCACAGGGAAGAGAGGGAAAAACTTCAGTACTTTCTACTGAATATATTGCAGTTTCTTAAATAAATAAAATATAAAAATATAAGCTCCTTCTTATATATATATATATATATATATATATATATATATATATATTATCAAATTAGACATTCTAACAATTAAGAAAGACTTAGTCTTCAATAAATCAAACCTTTGCTTGATTAAAGAATGCGCAATATGGGTGAATACT